>NC_085021.1:23332214-23357214 GCF_963692335.1 Osmerus eperlanus
AAGGACCCCAGAGAGAGGTGGAGGACCCCAGAGAGAGAGAGGTGAAGGACCCCAGAGAGAGGTGAAGGACCCCAGAGAGAGGTGAAGGACCCCAGAGAGAGGTGAAGGACCCCAGAGAGAGGTGGAGGACCCCAGAGAGAGAGAGGTGAAGGACCCCAGAGAGAGGTGAAGGACCCCAGAGAGAGAGAGGTGGAGGACCCCAGAGAGAGGTGGAGGACCCCAGAGAGAGAGAGGTGGAGGACCCCAGAGAGAGAGAGGTGAAGGACCCCAGAGAGAGGTGGAGGACCCCAGAGAGAGAGAGGTGGAGGACCCCAGAGAGAGGTGAAGGACCCCAGAGAGAGGTGAAGGACCCCAGAGAGAGGTGGAGGACCCCAGAGAGAGAGAGGTGGAGGACCCCAGAGAGAGGTGGAGGACCCCAGAGAGAGAGAGGTGGAGGACCCCAGAGAGAGGTGGAGGACCCCAGAGAGAGAGAGGTGGAGGACCCCAGAGAGAGGTGGAGGACCCCAGAGAGAGAGAGGTGAAGGACCCCAGAGAGAGAGAGGTGAAGGACCCCAGAGAGAGAGAGGTGAAGGACCCCAGAGAGAGGTGAAGGACCCCAGAGAGAGAGAGGTGAAGGACCCCAGAGAGAGGTGGAGGACCCCAGAGAGAGGTGAAGGACCCCAGAGAGAGAGAGGTGAAGGACCCCAGAGAGAGAGGTGAAGGACCCCAGAGAGAGAGAGGTAGAGGACCCCAGAGAGAGAGAGGTGGAGGACCCCAGAGAAAGAGAGGTGGAGGACCCCAGAGAGAGAGAGGTGAAGGACCCCAGAGAGAGAGAGGTGGAGGACCCCAGAGAGAGAGAGGTGGAGGACCCCAGAGAGAGAGAGGTGAAGGACCCCAGAGAGAGGTGGAGGACCCCAGAGAGAGAGAGGTGGAGAACCCCAGAGAGAGAGGTGGAGGACCCCAGAGAGAGGTGAAGGACCCCAGAGAGAGAGAGGTGGAGGACCCCAGAGAGAGAGGTGGAGGACCCCAGAGAGAGGTGAAGGACCCCAGAGAGAGAGAGGTGAAGGACCCCAGAGAGAGAGAGGTGAAGGACCCCAGAGAGAGAGAGGTAGAGGACCCCAGAGAGAGGTGAAGGACCCCAGAGAGAGGTGAAGGACCCCAGAGAGAGGTGAAGGACCCCAGAGAGAGAGAGGTGAAGGACCCCAGAGAGAGAGAGGTGAAGGACCCCAGAGAGAGAGAGGTGAAGGACCCCAGAGAGAGAGAGGTGGAGGACCCCAGAGAGAGAGAGGTGAAGGACCCCAGAGAGAGAGAGGTGGAGGACCCCAGAGAGAGAGGTGGAGGACCCCAGAGAGAGGTGAAGGACCCCAGAGAGAGAGAGGTGAAGGACCCCAGAGAGAGAGAGGTGAAGGACCCCAGAGAGAGAGAGGTAGAGGACCCCAGAGAGAGGTGAAGGACCCCAGAGAGAGGTGAAGGACCCCAGAGAGAGAGAGGTGGAGGACCCCAGAGAGAGGTGAAGGACCCCAGAGAGAGAGAGGTGAAGGACCCCAGAGAGAGAGAGGTGGAGGACCCCAGAGAGAGAGAGGTAGAGGACCCCAGAGAGAGGTGAAGGACCCCAGAGAGAGGTGAAGGACCCCAGAGAGAGAGAGGTGGAGGACCCCAGAGAGAGGTGAAGGACCCCAGAGAGAGGTGGAGGACCCCAGAGAGAGGTGAAGGACCCCAGAGAGAGAGAGGTGAAGGACCCCAGAGAGAGAGAGGTGGAGGACCCCAGAGAGAGGTGAAGGACCCCAGAGAGAGGTGGAGGACCCCAGAGAGAGAGGTGGAGGACCCCAGAGAGAGGTGAAGGACCCCAGAGAGAGAGAGGTGAAGGACCCCAGAGAGAGGTGAAGGACCCCAGAGAGAGAGAGGTGAAGGACCCCAGAGAGAGAGAGGTAGAGGACCCCAGAGAGAGGTGAAGGACCCCAGAGAGAGAGAGGTGAAGGACCCCAGAGAGAGAGAGGTGAAGGACCCCAGAGAGAGGTGGAGGACCCCAGAGAGAGAGAGGTGGAGGACCCCAGAGAGAGGTGGAGGACCCCAGAGAGAGAGGTGGAGGACCCCAGAGAGAGAGGTGGAGGACCCCAGAGAGAGAGAGGTGAAGGACCCCAGAGAGAGAGAGGTGGAGGACCCCAGAGAGAGGTGAAGGACCCCAGAGAGAGAGAGGTAGAGGACCCCAGAGAGAGGTGAAGGACCCCAGAGAGAGGTGAAGGACCCCAGAGAGAGAGAGGTGGAGGACCCCAGAGAGAGGTGAAGGACCCCAGAGAGAGGTGGAGGACCCCAGAGAGAGGTGAAGGACCCCAGAGAGAGAGAGGTGAAGGACCCCAGAGAGAGAGAGGTGGAGGACCCCAGAGAGAGGTGAAGGACCCCAGAGAGAGGTGGAGGATCCCAGAGAGAGAGGTGGAGGACCCCAGAGAGAGGTGAAGGACCCCAGAGAGAGAGAGGTGAAGGACCCCAGAGAGAGAGGTGAAGGACCCCAGAGAGAGAGAGGTGAAGGACCCCAGAGAGAGAGAGGTAGAGGACCCCAGAGAGAGGTGAAGGACCCCAGAGAGAGAGAGGTGAAGGACCCCAGAGAGAGAGAGGTGAAGGACCCCAGAGAGAGGTGGAGGACCCCAGAGAGAGAGAGGTGGAGGACCCCAGAGAGAGGTGGAGGACCCCAGAGAGAGAGGTGGAGGACCCCAGAGAGAGAGGTGGAGGACCCCAGAGAGAGAGAGGTGAAGGACCCCAGAGAGAGAGAGGTGAAGGACCCCAGAGAGAGAGGTGAAGGACCCCAGAGAGAGAGAGGTGAAGGACCCCAGAGAGAGAGGTGAAGGACCCCAGAGAGAGAGAGGTGGAGGACCCCAGAGAGAGGTGGAGGACCCCAGAGAGAGAGAGGTGAAGGACCCCAGAGAGAGAGAGGTGGAGGACCCCAGAGAGAGAGAGGTGAAGGACCCCAGAGAGAGAGAGGTGAAGGACCCCAGAGAGAGAGAGGTGAAGGACCCCAGAGAGAGAGAGGTGAAGGACCCCAGAGAGAGAGAGGTGAAGGACCCCAGAGAGAGAGAGGTGAAGGACCCCAGAGAGAGGTGGAGGACCCCAGAGAGAGAGAGGTGAAGGACCCCAGAGAGAGAGAGGTGAAGGACCCCAGAGAGAGAGAGGTGAAGGACCCCAGAGAGAGAGAGGTGAAGGACCCCAGAGAGAGAGAGGTGAAGGACCCCAGAGAGAGAGAGGTGAAGGACCCCAGAGAGAGAGAGGTGAAGGACCCCAGAGAGAGGTGGAGGACCCCAGAGAGAGAGAGGTGAAGGACCCCAGAGAGAGGTGAAGGACCCCAGAGAGAGGTGAAGGACCCCAGAGAGAGAGAGGTGGAGGACCCCAGAGAGAGAGGTGGAGGACCCCAGAGAGAGGTGAAGGACCCCAGAGAGAGAGAGGTGGAGGACCCCAGAGAGAGAGAGGTGGAGGACCCCAGAGAGAGAGAGGTGGAGGACCCCAGAGAGAGAGAGGTAGAGGACCCCAGAGAGAGGTGGAGGACCCCAGAGAGAGGTGAAGGACCCCAGAGAGAGAGAGGTGAAGGACCCCAGAGAGAGAGAGGTAGAGGACCCCAGAGAGAGAGAGGTGGAGGACCCCAGAGAGAGAGAGGTGGAGGACCCCAGAGAGAGGTGAAGGACCCCAGAGAGAGAGAGGTGGAGGACCCCAGAGAGAGAGAGGTGGAGGACCCCAGAGAGAGAGAGGTGAAGGACCCCAGAGAGAGGTGAAGGACCCCAGAGAGAGAGGTGGAGGACCCCAGAGAGAGAGAGGTGGAGGACCCCAGAGAGAGAGGTGGAGGACCCCAGAGAGAGAGAGGTGGAGGACCCCAGAGAGAGAGGTGAAGGACCCCAGAGAGAGAGAGGTGGAGGACCCCAGAGAGAGGTGGAGGACCCCAGAGAGAGAGAGGTGGAGGACCCCAGAGAGAGAGAGGTGAAGTACCCCAGAGAGAGGTGAAGGACCCCAGAGAGAGGTGGAGGACCCCAGAGAGAGAGAGGTGAAGGACCCCAGAGAGAGAGAGGTGAAGGACCCCAGAGAGAGAGAGGTGGAGGACCCCAGAGAGAGAGAGGTGAAGGACCCCAGAGAGAGGTGGAGGACCCCAGAGAGAGGTGGAGGACCCCAGAGAGAGGTGGAGGACCCCAGAGAGAGAGAGGTGAAGGACCCCAGAGAGAGAGAGGTGGAGGACCCCAGAGAGAGAGAGGTGAAGGACCCCAGAGAGAGAGAGGTGAAGGACCCCAGAGAGAGAGAGGTGGAGGACCCCAGAGAGAGAGAGGTGGAGGACCCCAGAGAGAGGTGGAGGACCCCAGAGAGAGGTGGAGGACCCCAGAGAGAGAGAGGTGGAGGACCCCAGAGAGAGGTGGAGGACCCCAGAGAGAGGTGAAGGACCCCAGAGAGAGGTGGAGGACCCCAGAGAGAGAGAGGTGGAGGACCCCAGAGAGAGAGAGGTGGAGGACCCCAGAGAGAGAGAGGTGAAGGACCCCAGAGAGAGAGAGGTGGAGGACCCCAGAGAGAGGTGGAGGACCCCAGAGAGAGAGAGGTGAAGGACCCCAGAGAGAGAGAGGTGAAGGACCCCAGAGAGAGGTGAAGGACCCCAGAGAGAGAGAGGTGAAGGACCCCAGAGAGAGAGAGGTGAAGGACCCCAGAGAGAGAGAGGTGGAGGACCCCAGAGAGAGAGAGGTGAAGGACCCCAGAGAGAGGTGGAGGACCCCAGAGAGAGAGAGGTGGAGGACCCCAGGTCAGAGATCCCCTCCTCTAGAAGCCAGTGATCCAGAGAGGTGCAGACACCCATCTGTCTGCCTGCCTGCCTGCCTGCCTGCCTGCCTGTCTGCCTCCCTGCCTGCCTTTCTTTCTTTCTGTCTGTCTGTCTGTCTGTCTGTCTGTCTGTCTGTCTGTCTGTCTGCCTCTCTGTCTGTGTGTCTGCCTGCCTCCCTGCCTGCCTGCCTGCCTGCCTGCCTGCCTGCCTGCCTGCCTGCCTGCCTTTCTGTCTGTCTGTCTGTCTGTCTGTCTGATTTTGAGAGAGAGAGTGTGTATGTGTGTGTGTGAAAGAGAGAGAAAGAGAGTGTGTGTCTCCAAACTGCCTTTAGGGTGATAAAGGAGGCGTCTCTCAAAACATTCAGTGGGGCGGAAGGAGGGCTAGCAGACACACAGACTCACACACACTCACACACACACACACTCACACACACACACTCACACAGACACACACACTCCAATGTATACACACTAGAGAAAGTCATTCCACTTATTAAACACAAATACAGATATGTCACATCCTCCCTCAGCACTCTGTGTGTGTGTGTGAAGGAGAGAGAGAGATTGTGTGTGCTTGTGTGTATGTGTGTGTGTGTGTGTGTGTGAGAGAGAGAGAGAGAGAGAGAGAGAGAGAGAGAGAGAGAGAGAGAGAGAGAGAGAGAGAGAGAGAGAGAGGTGTGTATATATGTGTGTGTGTGTGTGTACATGCTGCATTGGATTCCTGAAAGCAGTAGAACTGAACAGAGTCAGATGCAGGTCACTGGGACACACACCCTCCACACACGCACCCTCCACACACACATACACACCCTCCACACACACACACCCTCCACACACACACCCTCCACACACACACACCCTCCACACACACACACACACACCCTCCACACGCACACACACACACACACACCCTCCACACACACACACACCCTCCACACACACACACCCTCCACACACACACCCTCCACACACACACACCCTCCACACACACACACACCCTCCACACACACACACACACACACACACACCCTCCACACACACACACCCTCCACACACACACACACACACACACACCTTGCAGGGAGGCTGGCTGACTGGCTGGCTAGAGGGTACGTAAGAGAGAGACAGACAGAGAGAGCGTAGCGAGCGTGCAAGATTTTTTTCATTAATTTCAGTGGGAATTTTGGGAGCTTTATGTAATATAAACATCACATTAGACTTATAGACTGTTATATCTGCCAGAAATGACAACCCAAATTTTGGGACAGACACACACGGGCACAGACACACACACGGGCACAGACACACACACAGGCACAGACACACATGGGCACAGACACACATGGGCACAGACACACACTGGCACAGACACATATGGGCACAGACACACACGGGCACAGACACACACAGACACACATGGGCACAGACACACACGGGCACAGACACAGACACACATGGGCACAGACACACACATGCACAGACACACACAGGCACAGACACACACGGGCACAGACACACACACAGGCACAGACACACATGGGCACAGACATACACTGGCACAGACACACATTGGCACAGACACACACGGGCACAGACACACACAGGCACAGACACACATGGGCACAGACACACACACATATGCACACACACACAAAAGGACACAGTACACATCCTAAGTATACGCGCTACATAACACAGTCTCTTGTGTAGAACTTGACATATGGTCAGACAATTTTCCTCTCAATTTCAGATCCAACTCCCACTAACGTCCATGTACAGCAAATCACTCCTACCTCTCTTCTCCTCCTCCCTCCCTCTCCTCCCTCTCTCCTGCTCCCTCCCTCCCTCTCTTCTTTCCTCCCTCTCTCCTCCCTCTCTACTCCCTCTCTCCTCTCCTCCCTCTCTTCTTTCCTCCCTCTCTCCTCTCCTCCCTCTCTTCTTTCCTCCCTCTCTCCTCTCCTCTCCTCTCCTCCCTCTCTCCTCTCCTCCCTCTCTTCTTTCCTCCCTCTCTCCTCTCCTCTCCTCCCTCTCTTCGTTCCTCCCTCTCTCCTCTCCTCCATATCACCCCCCTACCTGGCAGTGTCTGCCCAATATGAAGGAAGCATCCTCCCAGCAGCCATCTGCACGGCGCCAGGCTGGGGGGAGACAGGGGGGTGGAGGGGGTGGTAGACAGGGGGGTTAGGTGGGGTAGGGGGAGAGTGGTTGGTGGTGGAGAGCAAAGGGAAGGGGGATAAGTGGGCAGGGAGAGATGGGGCTGCCAGGGGGTAAGGGGGAACTGGGTAAGGGGGGGATGAGGGGGGGTAGGGGGGTAATGTCACTTTAACCTTGTGTTTCTACACCAGCACTGTGATGATCATTTCTATTTTCACAGTAAATTTGTTTCGGTGCAGGAAAGTGTTCTACACTGATGGAGGGAGAGAAGGAGAGGGTTGAAGTGATATAGGGGTGGAGGGGTGGAGGGAGAGAGGGCGGGAAGGTTGGACAGAGATGGAGGGATGGAGTAGAGGGAAAGAGGAATGGAGGGGTGAAAGGATGGAGGAGTGGAGGGGTGGACGGGTGGAGGGAGGAACACATCTGCAGTGTGACCTTTCTCTGATCCAATCTCACTGATGAATCCTAATGAAGGATTTAATAAAATCACAGTTTACAATCTGTCTCTGCATCAAAGCGTGCAATCCAATTCTAACAAAACTCCATCTACATTTCCAATATCATCACCACCCCATCAGTCCCCCCCTGCACCCCCCTCCACCCTCTGTGTGTGAGAGCAGGGAGGTTGGTATCAACACTGACCTGGGTCATGATGTCTCACACACACACAAATCCATATACACACATACACACACACATAGCCCACGTTGACACATGCATATACACGTGTACACACATAAATATAAAGACATTGGTAGAGAACATCAGTAACAGCAGACCACAGCAGTCTGCTGTCACCTACAGAGACATGCAGCTACATCAGACATGGTACACTGCCCCCTGGTGTACACACATGAGAATAGCTACACCCTACCCTCTCTGATACACTGCCCCCTGGTGGAGACATATGAGAACAGCTAGACGACACAGAACACAACAGGAGGATAAGAAGGATAACGTACATGCTAGTCTACATGGAGCTGCCATGGAGCAAGGCAGAAGGCAACAAGAAAAATATTTGCAACAAAAAGTTTACAACAAAAACAAAAAAGGTTTGCATCATTGATAAGTATTTGATGAGGACTCTACTGTACTCCACTGTATTCTGCTCTGCTTTACTCTGTTTTAGGCTTCTCTGTTCTCCTCTCCCCTCTCCTCTAAAAAAATTCAAAAGGTTACAGGTAAGTTACAGGTACAAAATATATACTTGTACTACGACTAATAATAACGTATTTATTAAGCATACACACACTTTCATCCAAAGAACACGGGGGCATTTGAAAATGAGACCTCTTCATCTGCAAATATCACTGAGCTATAGCCTGATCATCGCGTAACTAATCTGATAGGCTACACTTTGTCCTGAAATAGCAACTCCTTTATTAGGTGGTCAGATGGCTGAGCGGTAAGGGAATTGGGCTATTAATCAGAAGGTTGCCGGTTTGATTCCCGGCCGTGAAAAATGACGTTGTGTCCTTGGGCAAGGCCCTTCACCCTACTTGCCTCGGGGAAATGTCCCTGTACTTCCTGTAAATTGCTCTGGATGATGAATGAGAATTAAGGAAAATAAATTTTGCACACAGAGTAGTAGCCTGTATAGGATTATTTACGATTATTAAAGAGTGTTAAAGAGTATGAAAATGCAAAGTATTTAAAAGTAGCTTATTACCTGCGTTGTTGTCGTGAAGATGGTTCAGACGGGATCGGTTGGAGGGCAGCTGTGATTTTCCTAACCAAACACACACACACACTCCACCTGGGCTCCGGTGCACAGGGAGAGGACGGCCCTCCTTATTCATATCTGCATTATATATTTACATACATTTCCATTTGTAAAAGTGTAATGAGGTTCCCAGAGAATCCGCGAGCTGCTCTAGATCTTTCTCATACTCATGCATTAAGGATTTTAGTTATCGTTTCCATTTTGGGAACAATAACTTTTCCACTAGTACAGAATCAGGTTGTCTATAAAACGAAATACAGACCCCTGTGAAAGTTAGTTTAGTCAATACACAATTAGTTTACACAGTGGTGGAACTGGCGGCAGAGTCCCCCCCCCCGCGTTATGTCGCTATCTGGTGGAAATAAAATAAAACTGCGCTGGAAACTTCTTTAGTCATCAAAATGAGTCTGTTGATTAATCGCACACTTTTTTGCTGACATGGGCACATGTGTATATCAGGTTATTGCGGTCTTTCTAACTAAATATTTAGTGTCTGTTTTACAGCTTTAGCCTACTCTTAACTCCGGTATAGCTACCCTCAAGATATAGTCTATTCATGTTGTACTTGACCAAGGAGCGAAGCACAGTAGACAAAGCGAAGCAATACAGCGTCCAAACGTAGCCTACTTTAACGATTATTTTTTTCAGTTCCTTATCTCAACGGTAAGATATGTTTCACTACCGGACTTGTTGGGGTCTACCGTTCTCCATTCCCGCCCCCTTCCATCCATCCCCATACACTGAGTTCCTGTGCACCTGTTAGACCTCTCCGCCAATCGCAAGGCGGTAATAATCTACTCCAAGATGGCGGCTTCCATCGCACTGATCCGTACCTTATCATAGTGGATAGAGAAATAACATTCTCTACTCACGTCGAAAGTTTGTTGTGTACGACAGAAGATAGTCTGGTCCATTTACATGATCGACTTCGTGTATAGTACACGTTCGCCAATGTTTTGTTGAAGTGTGGAGCTGGTCGCGGCGTCTGTCTAAGGGGATTTGCATCGAGCAGACTATGGCCACCGAAAACCGAATTAATTTTTGGAGGAGAAACGCCAAGGTTCCCGGCAGGTATGGTTTTAGTTATTTATGTTCTTGAAAATATAGCCTATTTGCTGAAGACACTAAGATTAGGAGTGTATATTTTATAACATAATAAAAATAGCATGCGATATTGTTACTTATTGTAGTATTATAACGGCCTAATAGACGGATAAAACTTATGTGTAACATTATTTAATGGCAGGCGTTTGGAGTGACAGTGTCACAGCACTCCTGTGTGTTGTATAAACACCTCCACCTGTCGTGTTGACTCCTGTATCCGTCTGGATGGCGGCTATGTCTCTGGTCTGTCTGAGAATGACGCTATTTGTTGACACGGCTCAATTTGTAGTATTTGTATTGAACAAATACTACAAAGTCATTCTTTCCGATCCAACACAAGTTTATTCACTAATTTGTCTGGGGGAAACTAAGTGTTTAAACGGGCAGTGTTGATTACAGTAGTTCGTTCAAGGAAGCGAACAGCTGCCTTCAAGTATGAAGTTGCATTAAAGGGGTCATTGTCTGCAAAACCGAGTTTACCTTGTCAAAGTTGAATAACGACAGTTCAGTGGGTAAAATGGACATACAGTGAACCTCAAAGTCCACTGACACCTCTTTCCTATGCAAATCTCACAATTAAAAATCTTTGCTGTAAAATGGCCGGTTTAAAAAATCTGTACCTTTGTCACGCCCCAAAATTTAGATCTCAGACACTAGTCAGTGTTAGGGGGGGTTAGGGGGTCAGTCGGGGGGGGTTCAAAATAATTCCTTCCAAGGCCGTAATCATAATATATATCCCCCCCCCCCCCCCAATATTCAAATCTGGTCAAAATGTCCTCCCCAATATATTGATATAAAAAAATAAAAAATATATATATATGTCCTACGCTACGACAGGCAACCACGCACACTTTCCGAAATTATCATAAAAACTGTAATTCGGCCCCCCCAATGTTGACTCCATGGCTACGGCCTTGATTCCTTCGTTAATAATTCGTTACACAGACCTTTATTATATTAAATAATATTAATCAAAAATGAATCACACACCCAACCCAAAATACACACATTTAACACCCTATACAAAATTCACACCGCATTCAAGTCCTATCTGCCAGAAACAGAAGAATAGAAATTAGTTCCCTTATCCTGAGACCTGCTTTCTTACCTGCCTGTTTCTACATCTGTTTGTCCACATCACCTGTTGCTTCAGCTGGCTCTCTCACAGCAGCATGTTGGATGCTGTCCTCCTCTCCTACTCTTTCTTCAATGCCTAATGAATCTAGTATCTCTTTCTCTCCCTGACCCTGTCTTTCTGCTTGAGCAGCACTGGTTGAAGCCTGAAAATATTTCTGGGGAAAGTGTGGGGTGTAGTAGTTACTGCACTACTACAGAAGTGAAGTGTAGTAGTTGGCTAGCTCTACAATTTACCGGGCTAGGTCTGAATCGAGGAGAAAAACAAAGCTAGCTAGTGCTAAATGTAGGTATACTGTATGCAGGTAGCAACGCTAGTGCTAAATGTAGGTATACTGTATGCAGGTAGCAACGCTAGTGCTAAATGTAGGTATACTGTATGCAGGTAGCAACGCTAGTGCTAAATGTAGGTATACTGTATGCAGGTAGCAACGCTAGTGCTAAATGTAGGTATACTGTATGCAGGTAGCAACGCTAGTGCTAAATGTAGGTATACTGTATGCAGGTAGCAACGCTAGTGCTAAATGTAGGTATACTGTATGCAGGTAGCAACGCTAGTGCTAAATGTAGGTATACTGTATGCAGGTAGCAACGCTAGTGCTAAATGTAGGTATACTGTATGCAGGTAGCAACGCTAGTGCTAAATGTAGGTATACTGTATGCAGGTAGCAACGCTAGTGCTAAATGTAGGTATACTGTATGCAGGTAGCAACGCTAGTGCTAAATGTAGGTATACTGTATGCAGGTAGCAACGCTAGTGCTAAATGTAGGTATACTGTATGCAGGTAGCAACGCTAGTGCTAAATGTAGGTATACTGTATGCAGGTAGCAACGCTAGTGCTAAATAACTATTTAGCTGGTCGGCTCCATTACGCCGGTAAGTAGGGCACGTGAGATTGCTCACCAAAATAACGAGGAGGAACCCACTTGTCTAGCAGATTAAGACATGTTCATACATTTACATTTAAATTTTTGTCATTTAGCAGACGCTCTTATCCAGAGCGACTTACAGTAAGTACAGGGACATTCCCCCGAGGCAAGTAGGGTGAAGTGCCTTGCCCAAGGACACAACGTCATTTTGGCACGGGCGGGAATCGAACTGGCAACCTTCTGATTACTAGCCCGCTTCCCTCACCGCTCAGCCACCTGACTCCCTGTTCATAGGTACCTAGCGAAAAGTAACCTCAACTTTCCTAGACTTTTAGCTATAGTACTAATGCTGAGGGCTCGCTGATATCGCTGTCTGTCTAGAACGGCGTATCTATGCGTCGTTGCTAACGTGTGCTGACGTTGTGACTGTGTCTGTATGTGAGAGAGACGCGTTAGTGACCGAGAGACGGAGGGAGAGCAGAGAAAGGAAATGCAGCTGAACGAATATGCTGCGTGTTTTAAATAGCGTAAACAAAATTTTAAAAATAATAACGAAACGCATATGTGACGGCCGGTGTGGATTCTGTGGCGCACCGACACGATTTAGTCTGTGTGGGGAAACACTGTTACGGTGCGTTTACACTGCAGCGACGCGATGCGAGTGACAACATGTTTTCCATTCATTTTCAATGGAGCCAGGCGAATTGCTCGTGTGGTGCAATGTGGGTAGCGACGCGACGCGATCGAGTTGAGATTTTCTCAACAAATGAGGAGCGATTTTCGCCAGCGATGGCCAATCGCAGTGTTTTCTTGTTTCTCGTAACATAGCAACCATGGTAAACATTTCTTGAGATTCAGCTTTCAGTTTTTAAGATGGAGGAGAAACTAATCGCCTGTGTGGCTGCATGTCCAGTCCTGTACGATACGTCTCTGTATTTGTACAAAGACATTAATAAAAAGAATGAGGCCAGGCGCAGGTTTGCCGACGTTGTTGGTGCTCCTGGTGGGTTTTTTGTACTTTCAAATTCAGTCTCTCGTCACATTAGTTACGTAACTTTGTTCTGGTAACTAGCTAGTTACAGTAGTAGCCTGGCTGGAACTCCTTGGTCGTATCAACAGATTAGCAGAGACTTTGAGTAATATAATACGTTTTTACACATATCAACGTGTATGTCTATTAAACACTTTTGTATTTTGTATACAAGTTGTATTTTGATCGATGTTGCGAGTACGTAAACCCAAGTCTGCACACTTGGCCATGACAACTACAACATTGACTTTAGAGAACTACAATTCTACATTAATCTGTTTGATACGCCCCCGCGCGTGGTGAACTGTGGGAAGGCGAGCGATGGCAAGCGATTCGCGTCGCTGCAGTGTAAACGCACTGTTAGTTTAGCTGCGCGCTGCTCTGTGTACTTCCACAGGAATTACAAAAAATTAAGTTTGGAAGTTTTTCAAGGATATTGAAAGTGAACCACGGTGGTAAATGCAGTGTCAGGCTGTACAGGGAATGCTGACACTTTTCATAGTCTTCCTAAGGAACCAAACACTCGACGGATGGCTGATGTTTGTCTATAAGAAGATCCCTGTGAAGTTCGACACTCAATTATTCATTTGCTTGAACTAATTCACCAAAGACAGTTTTGAAAACCTTGGACAATTTAAAGATCCTGTAAAGTAAATTCCATGTTTTGCTTCTAAGTACATTATATACGTTTGAAATGAGTTCCTGAAAGCATGTGCAAAGAGCTAAAACTTTGTCACACTGAAATGTGGAGTTAAACCGAAGAACAGTTTCTCTTCCGTGTTCAGATCAGGTTTTAATGGGCGGAGCCAAAAAACGTCATTTCGCCCTATCTACGTCAGATCACTGAATGGCTCCTCCTGCTGTACTGTTATTGTAGCCTACATCAGCTATCTAGCTAGCTTCAGGATGTCTCCCACCACCCGCAACTGCATCTTCCCTGGATGCAAGAACTCCAGCAGCGCTGCAACGCCATTTAAGTTCCCTATTGATAATGAAAGGAAAAATAGGTGGATAGATTTTGTGAAGTGCCACGCTCATGGAAAGCTTCGGATAAACTCCAACAGCCGCCTCTGCACTGACCATTTCACAGTGGACAGTTTTAACATGGACCAGAGACAGACGGGGTTCCCCAACACACGGCTTCTCTTGTAGCGCGGAGCCGTACCGAGCATCGCCCCTCCGGCCGTTCATCCTCCGGTCGCACCTGGACCATCCACCGCCGGCAGCAGTTCATCACTCAGTTCTGTGTGCTTGTTATAATTATACTAGATAACTTTTCCAGAGGTATCTCTACTATGAGTTAGTGCAAACCGCTAAATTGATATTAGGCTACTCGGTGTAGAATGATGGTATTTTGGTGAAATTATAGCTAATGTGTTAGAAGTAGCCTAGTTGGAGAGCTCACTGTCTGCTGTCTCTGGTGTCCATTTTTACTGTTACAGCTCAGGGGAACATTTCATTTATATGCATCTGTATGTTTCACTCATTGAACAAATACATTCTAATTCTATACGGTTTTGTTCGGCTTGACATACCGTCCATTATCTGGGTCGGAGGCACTAGGCAGCGAGGGGCGGAGCTTCAGCTCCTTCAGGCGACACGCCCCCCCAGTCTCAAGCAGAGAAGACTGCTGATTTTTTCACGATTTCAAAGCCTAATTTAACATACTTGTCGGTGTTATCTTTTCATTCAAATTTGGATGGGTAGTTAATAACACATTATTCTGTGGTGTGGCGAACTTAAAACTCGTTTCCAGGTCCACTTTACAGGATCTTTAAAGCAGGATTTGCTATGAAGCTGTTGCTGAAAAGAGGTGCTGTTCCAACCGTATGCTCATCACAACCGCAAGTAGGATATGATTTTTGTCGCTAACATTTAGTAGCAATGCTAACGTCTCCTGTATGTAGCATAGGTAGAATGTGTGATGATTTAGTTTATTGGCAATGGGGCGAAAGTTATTTCATTTTCCTGACTGTTTCATTTGAATCAATAACCTGTGTTGTCATATACGTCTACAGTTCACGATGCATGTTTGGTCGTGTTGCGTCTTTGCGCCGCAGCATCACTTGTTGTAAACCAACCAATCAGCGCGCAGCTCATCTATATATTGATGAGAATACCATAGAAGGGAGAAAACCTCTCGTTTTATACCAGGGCTATTTCACAGGGTGCATTAGGGCACATAGAACAGCACTCGGGCCATTTTCAGCCAAACAATGTTACATACCTTATATGGAGACCTTAAAGATGCTGTAAAGCAAATTCCATGATTTGCTTCTCAGTACATTATATACGTGTGAAATGAGTTGCTGAAAGCATGTGCAAAGCGTGAAAACTTTGTCGCACTGAAATGTGGAGTTAGACTGTTGAACATCCATCCAAGACAGCCATGTATGTGTGGTGTTAAAGGCCTCCATACACTCTGGGTCCCAACACTCATACCACCATACTAGCTAGTGTGTCTCAATGTATACCATACTATCTGATGTGTCCTAGTACTACCATACTAGCTAGTATGAGTGTGTGTGCGCGTGCGTGCAAAGCAGGGTGTGTGTGTGGCTGAAGGGCAGGGTGTGGTGGAGAGAGTGTGTGTGTGCAGGGCAGTGGAGTGTGTGTGCATGTGCAGGGTGGGGTGGACAGAGTGTGTGTGTGTGCGTGTGCAGGGTGGGGTGGACAGAGTGTGTGTGTGTGTGTGTGCAGGGTGGGGTGGACAGAGTGTGTGTGTGTGTGCAGGGTGGGGTGGACAGAGTGTGTGTGTGTGTGCAGGGTGGGGTGGACAGAGTGTGTGTGTGTGTGCAGGGTGGGGTGGACAGAGTGTGTGTGTGTGTGCAGGGTGGGGTGGAGAAGGTAATTGTAGGACTGACGATCTCCCTGGAGAGGGTGTTGTCTTCTGTCACAACATTGGAGGGTGTGTGTGTGGAAGATGGTAACATCAGTACATGAAGTCAGCAGTCTCTGATTGGCCGAGACAGAGCTGTGACCTGATTGGCTGAGAGGAACAGTTAGGGATGCTGGGTAATCAGACACTGTCCATATCCTCTTAAAGATCCTGTAAAGCAAATTCCATGATTTGCTTCTCAGTAAATTATATACGTGTGAAATGAGTTCCTGAAAGCATGTGCAAAGCGCAAAAACTTTGTCGCACTGAAATGTCGAGTTAGGCCGTAGAACAGTTTCTCTTCCGTTTCAGATCAGGTTGTAATGGGCAGAGCCAAAAAATGACCTATCTACGTCATTTTGACCCGTCTACGTCAGATCACTGAATGGCTCCTCCTGCTGTACTGTTATTGTAGCCTACATCAGCTAGCTAGCTAGCTTCAGGATGTCTCAGTGTTTCCCCTACCATTATATTAGGGGGGCGCCCCGCCCCCCCTGGAAGGTGAAAAAAAAAAATAAAATCTTCGGGGCTAGGACTAGACCTGGGCTAGAGCTAGCCAGCTCTCTACTCCTAGCCCAGGTCTAGTCCTAGCCAGCTCTCTACTCCTAGCCCAGGTCTAGTCCTAGCCCACTCCTGTTGTCTCTGTCCTCTGCAGTTTGCAGCCGGTCTACGGTGCCCAGCACCCCCCACTAGACCCGCGGCTACGCCGCACGTGAGTTAGCCTCGCCTCCCTGTATGAAGCCCCGCCTCCCTGTATGTAGGGTTGGGTAGCGTAACTCAGTGCCAATATCGCACCGGTACTAATATAACCAGTATGTACTTATAGCCACTTAGGCTAAAAGCCTGAGCTGTCAAAAATATTTGCCCTCTGGTGCTCCGAAACGGACGTAAGAATCATCATCAGCGCACATGATCGCTAGTAAAATTATACTGCATTCATGTGGTGCAATAATCTGAAAATGTATCCGAAAAATTCACGTGAATGCAAGTCGGAACAACAACACGGAAAGTCGAAGAACATGTCAAAAGAACATTTAAGCATCTTTAATGTCTTCCACCGTTGTTTTGTGGCTCCTTTTTTTGTGTCGGTTCAGGCATCGTTTAGGCACCGGAACTGTTTTAAAAGTATAAATTTGGCACTGTTATCGTAAAAACGCAAACGATACCCAACCCTCCCTGTATGAAGCCCCGCCTCCCTGTATGAAGCCCCGCCTCCCTGTATGAAGCCCCGCCTCCCTGTATGAAGCCCCTGCTCCCTGTATGAAGCCCCGCCTCTCTGTATGAAGCCCCGCCTCTCTGTATGAAGCCCCTCCTCCCTGTATGAAGCCCCTCCTCCCTGTATGAAGCCCCTCCTCCCTGTAAAAAGCCCCATCTCTGCTTGAAGCCCCACCTCTGTGTAAAATGTTGTTAACTATCAAAGACTGACTGACTGTCTCTCGCTGTCATTCTTGCTTTTCCTCTCCCTCTTCTCTCTCTCTCTCTTTCATACAAACACACATACTGGTTTCTCCTTGCTTTCTTCTTGGTCTCTCCCTGATTTCTCTCTTGGTCTCTCCCTGTTCGTTCCTGGTCTCTCCCTCTCTCTGGTCTCTCCTTGGTTTCTCTCCTGGTCTCTCCCTGGTCTCTCCCTCTTTCTGTACTCTCTCTCTGGTCTTTCCACTGTCTCTCCTTCTCTCCCTCTGTCCCTGGTCTCTCCCTGGTCTCCCCCTGATCTACCTTTGGTCTTTTCCTCTCTTCCTGGTCTCTCCCTGGTCTTTCCCTGGTCTCTCTCTCTGGTCTCTCCCTGATCTACCCTTGGTCTCTTCCTCCCTACCTGGTCTTTCACTGGTCTCTCCCTGGTCTCTCCCTCGTCCAGGTTTCCTAAAGACACTCCCAAGGTGAACCATCTGAAGACTAAGAAAGCTTCCAGCTTCCATGAGTTTGCCCGCAGCACTAACGATGCCTGGGGCATTGAGGATGAGGAGGATGAAGACTTCTTGGGTGCCGCTGTCCACCCTTCCTCTCTCCCCATCGGCCTCCCCTCATCTTCACACACCCAGGTAGGTCTCCCCTCTCCTCTGCTTCACACACCCAGGTAGGTCTCTCTACTCCTCTCCTACCATCCTCTTCCACTCCACTCCTCCTCTCCCCCTCTTCTAAAATCTTCTCCTCCCTTCACGGTCTCATGTATGAAATTCTCAAATTGAGTTAGATTCCATTTTCCTCTCCATTCCTGAACTGACCTCTACCTTTTCCTAGCCCCCCTTCCCTCCCCCTCCCCATCACGAGCCCCCTGAGGCGGGGCCGGGGGACAGGCTGCCCCCCCCCGTTCAGGATCATCAAGGGCCTGAGGACCCCCCCCAGCAGGAGGAGGAGGAGGTACCAGTGAACGGAAGGGTGGTGAAGTCCAACAGTGAGGCTCACCTGAACGTCTCTGCAGGTAAGACAGTATTGGAGATATCATAGACCAGTCATATATGCAGGTACAGGTGTGTAGACCAGTCATATCTACAGGTACAGGTGTGTAGACCAGTCATATCTATAGGTACAGGTGTGCTGACCAGTCATATCTACAGGTACAGGTGTGTAGACCAGTCATATCTACAGGTACAGGTGTGCTGACCAGTCATATCTACAGGTACAGGTGTGTAGAACAGTCATATCTACAGGTACAGGTGTGTATGTCAGTCATATCTACAGGTACAGGTGTGTAGAACAGTCATATCTACAGGTACAGGTGTGTAGACCAGTCATATCTACAGGTACAGGTGTGTAGAACAGTCATATCTACAGGTACAGGTGTGTAGACCAGTCATATCTACAGGTACAGGTGTGTAGAACAGTCATATCTACAGGTCCAGGTGTGTAGACCAGTCTCCAGGTGTAGGTATCTCTAGGTATGGGTGTTTTATACTCTTTTAACCACTTTTTTGTTCTGGTCTTCCCATCATGCAGTGCGCTCACCGCTGCAGAAGCAGCAGTCACTTCCTGTCCGGCCCATCGTGCCGCTCGTCGCACGCATATCTGACCAGAACGCCTCCGGGGCTCCGCCCATGACCGTGCGGGAGAAGAGCCGATTGGACAAATTCAAACAGCTGCTGGCCAGTCCCAACACAGACCTGGGTGAGCGTTTGTAACACTTCCTTGCGTGTGTATGTAGTGTGTTGTGTGTGTGTGTGTGTGTGTGTGTGTAACAGCTCTCTGCTCGGGTGACAGAGGAGCTCAGGAAACACAGCTGGGCAGGGATTCCCCGAGAGGTTCGGCCAATCACCTGGCGGCTGCTCTCCGTGAGTCACATGAGCACAACACACTCACACAGCCAATCACCTGGCGGCTGCTCTCCGTGAGTCACATGAGCACAACACACTCACACAGCCAATCACCTGGCGGCTGCTCTCCGTGAGTCACATGAGCACAACACACTCACACAGCCAATCACCTGGCGGCTGCTCTCCGTGAGTCACATGAGCACAACACACTCACACAACCAATCATTCATATTCTGAGTCTGATTTGTCGGTGTAACCTGAAGGTGTGCACGTATGTGTGTGTGTGTGCAGGGTTACCTCCCAGCCAACATGGAGCGCAGAGAGCTGGTTCTCAGGAGGAAGAGAGACGAGTACTTTGGCTTCATCGAGCAGTACTACCACTCCTGCACTGATGACAACTACAGAGACACATACAGACAGGTAGACACAGACAGACAGGTAGACACATACAGACAGGTAGACACAGACAGACAGGTAGACACATACAGACAGGTAGACACAGACAGACAGGTAGACACATACAGACAGGTAGACACAGACAGACAGGTAGACACATACAGACAGGTAGACACAGACAGACAGGTAGACACAGACAGACAGGTAGACACATACAGACAGGTAGACACATACAGACAGAGAGGTAGACACATACAGACAGAGAGGTAGACACATACAGACAGGTAGACACAGACAGACAGGTAGACACAGACAGACAGGTAGACACATACAGACAGGTAGACACATACAGACAGGTAGACACAGACAGACAGGTAGACACATACAGACAGGTAGACACAGACAGACAGGTAGACACATACAGACAGGTAGACACATACAGACAGAGAGGTAGACACATACAGACAGAGAGGTAGACACATACAGACAGGTAGACACATACAGACAGGTAGACACATACAGACAGGTAGACACATACAGACAGGTAGACACAGACAGACAGGTAGACACATACAGACAGGTAGACACATACAGACAGGTAGACACAGACAGACAGGTAGACACAGACAGACAGGTAGACACAGACAGACAGGTAGACACATACAGACAGGTAGACACATACAGACAGGTAGACACAGACAGACAGGTAGACACAGACAGACAGGTAGACACATACAGACAGGTAGACACATACAGACAGGTAGACACAGACAGACAGGTAGACACATACAGACAGGTAGACACATACAGACAGGTAGACACAGACAGACAGGTAGACACAGACAGACAGGTAGACACAGACAGACAGGTAGACACATACAGACAGGTAGACACAGACAGACAGGTAGACACAGACAGACAGGTAGACACAGACAGACAGGTAGACACATACAGACAGGTACACACATACAGACAGGTAGACACAGACAGACAGGTAGACACAGACAGACAGGTAGACACATACAGACAGGTAGACACAGACAGACAGGTAGACACAGACAGACAGGTAGACACAGACAGACAGGTAGACACATACAGACAGGTAGACACATACAGACAGAGAGGTAGACACATACAGACAGGTAGACACAGAAGGAGAGGTAGACACAGACAGAGAGGTAGACACAGACAGACAGGTAGACACAGACAGACAGGTAGACACAGACAGACAGGTAGACACAGACAGAGAGGTAGACACATACAGACAGGTAGACACATACAGACAGGTAGACACAGACAGACAGGTAGACACAGACAGACAGGTAGACACATACAGACAGGTAGACACATACAGACAGGTAGACACAGACAGACAGGTAGACACAGACAGACAGGTAGACACATACAGACAGGTAGACACAGACAGACAGGTAGACACAGACAGACAGGTAGACACAGACAGACAGGTAGACACAGACAGAGAGGTAGACACAGACAGACAGGTAGACACAGACAGACAGGTAGACACATACAGACAGAGAGGTAGACACATACAGACAGAGAGGTAGACACATACAGACAGAGAGGTAGACACATACAGACAGAGAGGTAGACACAGACAGACAGGTAGACACATACAGACAGGTAGACACATACAGACAGGTAGACACATACAGACAGGTAGACACAGACAGACAGGTAGACACAGACAGACAGGTAGACACATACAGACAGGTAGACACATACAGACAGGTAGACACAGACAGACAGGTAGACACATACAGACAGGTAGACACATACAGACAGGTAGACACATACAGACAGGTAGACACAGACAGACAGGTAGACACAGACAGACAGGTAGACACATACAGACAGGTAGACACATACAAACAGGTAGACACAGACAGACAGGTAGACACATACAGACAGGTAGACACATACAGACAGGTAGACACAGACAGACAGGTAGACACATACAGACAGGTAGACACAGACAGACAGGTAGACACAGACAGACAGGTAGACACAGACAGACAGGTAGACACAGACAGACAGGTAGACACATACAGACAGAGAGGTAGACACATACAGACAGAGAGGTAGACACATACAGAGAGGTAGACACAGACAGAGAGGTAGACACAGACAGACAGGTAGACACATACAGACAGGTAGACACAGACAGACAGGTAGACACAGACAGACAGGTAGACACATACAGACAGGTAGACACAGACAGACAGGTAGACACAGACAGACAGGTAGACACATACAGACAGGTAGACACATACAGACAGGTAGACACAGACAGACAGGTAGACACATACAGACAGGTAGACACAGACAGACAGGTAGACACAGACAGACAGGTAGACACAGACAGACAGGTAGACACAGACAGACAGGTAGACACAGACAGAGAGGTAGACACAGACAGAGAGGTAGACACAGACAGAGAGGTAGACACAGACAGAGAGGTAGACACAGACAGAGAGGTAGACACAGACAGACAGGTAGACACAGACAGACAGGTAGACACAGACAGACAGGTAGACACATACAGACAGGTAGACACAGACAGAGAGGTAGACACAGACAGACAGGTAGACACAGACAGACAGGTAAAACATACAGACAGCTAGACACAGACAGATAGCTAGACACAGACAGACAGCTAGACACAGACAGACAGCTAGACACAGACAGACAGGCAGACACAGACAGACAGGCAGACACAGACAGACAGGTAGACACAGACAGACAGGTAGACACAGACAGACAGGTAGACACAGACAGAGAGGTAGACACAGACAGACAGGTAGACACAGACAGACAGGTAGACACAGACAGACAGGTAGACACAGACAGACAGGTAGACACAGACAGACAGGTAGACACAGACAGACAGGTAAAACATACAGACAGCTAGACACAGACAGACAGCTAGACACAGACAGACAGTGTCACAGGTAGACACAGCCAGACAGGTAGACACAGATAGACATGTAGACACATACAGACAGGTATTTGCAGCCCCTGCCATGTGAACTCCCACTATCTCTGACCTCTTACTCCTCAGATCCACATTGACATCCCCCGGACCAACCCCTTGATCCCGCTGTTCCAGCAGCCGGCTGTCCAGGAGGTGAGCTGCCCACCTCATATCACCTCCCTGGAGACATGGAACAGTCCTAGAGGGTGTTATACCTGTGTAACAGTGTCCCGTGTGGCCCTTAGGTGTTGTAACAGTGTCCCGTGTGGCCCTCAGGTGTTGTAACAGTGTCCCGTGTGTCCCTCAGGTGTTGTAACAGTGTCCCGTGTGTCCCTCAGGTGTTGTAACAGTGTCCCGTGTGTCCCTCAGGTGTTGTAACAGTGTCCCGTGTGGCCCTCAGGTGTTGTAACAGTGTCCCGTGTGGCCCTCAGGTGTTGTAACAGTGTCCCGTGTGGCCCTCAGGTGTTGTAACAGTGTCCCGTGTGGCCCTCAGGTGTTGTAACAGTGTCCCGTGTGGCCCTCAGGTGTTTGAACGGATCCTGTTCATCTGGGCGATCAGACACCCAGCCAGCGGCTACGTCCAGGGCATCAACGACCTGGTCACGCCCTTCTTTGTGGTCTTCCTCTCAGAGTTTGTGGGTAGGTCAGGGGGTATCTCCTGAGGAGGCTGGACCAAACGGGTGGAGGTACAGGGCATCTCAGTGGTGGAGCATGTAGACAACATTATAAATATTACCCTCTGGCTGTAGAGCATATCATCTAATCTTGCATTACTGCATGAATATCATGGAGATGGTTTTGACTGTGTGTTCCAGAGGAGGACGTGGAGAACTTTGAGGTGTCTGCGCTCTCCTTGGACACTCAGAGGAACATGGAGGCTGACAGCTTCTGGTGCATGAGCAAGCTGCTGGATGGGATACAGGTAAGCTAGCTGGACAGGATACAGGTGTGCTAGCTGGACAGGATACAGGTGTGCTAGCTGGACAGGATACAGGTATGCTAGCTGGACAGGATACAGGTGTGCTAGCTGGACAGGATACAGGTGTGCTAGCTGGACAGGATACAGGTGTGCTAGCTGGACGGGATACAGGTGTGCTAGCTGGACAAGATACAGGTGAGCTAGCTGGAAAGGATACAGGTGAGCTAGCTGGACAGGATACAGGTGAGCTAGCTGGACAGGATACAGGTGAGCTAGATGGACAGGATACAGGTGTGCTAGCTGGACAGGATACAGGTGTGCTAGCTGGACAGGATACAGGTGTGCTAGCTGGACAGGATACAGGTGTGCTAGCTGGACAGGATACAGGTGTGCTAGCTGGACAGGATACAGGTGTGCTAGCTGGACAGGATACAGGTGTGCTAGCTGGACAGGATACAGGTAAACTTTATGTGAACTAGTGATGGGTGTTATTATTGTTCACTGTGTCTGGTGAGGTGTGGTTACTTTACACTGTGTCTGGTAGCAGAGATGTTACTTTACACTGTGCCTGGTAGCTGAGATTTTACTGTACACTGTGCCTGGTAGCAGAGATGTTACTGTACACTGTGCCTGGTAGCTGAGATGTTACTGTACACTGTGCCTGGTAGCAGATATGTTACTGTACACTGTGCCTGGTAGCTGCAGGGCTCTAGAGTGCGACCAATTTGGTCGCATATGCGACCAAAATTTGTACGGGTACGACAAAAAATGTTACTAGGTCGCACCGGTGCACCTAACCTCCTCGCATCCGCTGCCTCTCCAGGAACGAAGCGTTTGTTTCTTCTTTGACGCAACTCGCACTCATGGTTGGATCATATCGTGGTCTAAACTAATCAGAGACAGAGATGGGGCGGGTCTTCGCCTCTGATTGGCTGTGGTCCAGATATTCCTGTAGGCCTACACTGCTCCGTGCTGTGTGATTGAAATTACGACCTGAGCACCAGAGAATCAGTTATGGCAGACCTGGGCATTGTACGGCCCGCGGGCCACAACCGGCCCACAGGCTGTTCCAATCCGGCCCGCGTGAGGTAAATCAAAAATTAAAAATAAATAAATGTGTTGAGCGGTTGTAAATATGTAGTCCTGAAACACTTGTGATCAGGCAATTTACATATGTGCGCTTGCGCAACCTGACCGACAGGAGAGTTAGGTGGTTAGCCCTCGAAAATGAAAAACGAAAGGTTGATACAGAATGTAGAGTTTTTAACAAGACATGGACTTCTAATTATCTGTTTACTGAGGTCAAAGTCAAAGCTGTGTTCTTAGGTTTGGAGAACAGGTCGCTGTGTTGAAGGATTACAAATTGAATCGGCACTAAGGGACTCAAGAAAAAAACGAACGCGGACATAATAAGAACTTGACTGATTCAGTGGGCGCGGGCTGATGGTTTGCTAGTTAAATTGCATACTCGGATCATCACCTGTCAGCTGTCCTTCGCATATCCACCTCAGACATTCAGCCAGATTTCGATGCACTTGTTCAAGCCCACTGGATTCCTCTCACATAACAAAATGAACTGCAAAAAAGTATTGCTTTTTGTATAAAGTTGATCAGTTGCATATCTTTAACATACTGCAAAACAACTTTTCAGTGTTGGTGAAGATTAACTAGAAAATGAAACACTGATGTAATGATTATTTTAGTTTTTACTGTTACTTCGATAGTCTTTTCCTAGTTGACCAACATGTAAAATATTTATATAAATATTCACAGAATATCCTTATTCTTCTGATA
>NC_085021.1:23362214-23487214 GCF_963692335.1 Osmerus eperlanus
TGGACTTTCAGGTACGATCCTCCACACCAGGGGGAATATGGGGGGAGAGAAAGGAGGAGGTGAAGAGAGAAAGAGGGGGATAGGGGAGAGAGGAGAGACCTCACCAACTCCTTTCTCTCCTCTCTATTCCCAATCCCCCTCTCTCTCCTCACCTCCCCCTTTCTCTCCTCTCTCTCTCCTCACCTCCCCCTTTCTCTCCTCTCTCTCTCCTCACCTCCCCCTTTCTCTCCTCTCTCTCTCCTCACCTCCCCCTCTCTCTCCTCTCTCTCCCCTATCCCCCTCTCTCTCTCCTCACCTCCCCCTTTCTCTCCTCTCTCCCCTATCCCCCTCTCTCTCCTCACCTCCTTTCTCTCCTCTCTCTCCCCTATTTCTCTCTCCTCACCTCCTCCTTTCTCTCCTCTCTCTCCCCTATCTCTCCTCACCTCCTCCGTTCACTCCTCTCTCTCCCCTATCCCCCTCTCTCCCATCTCCCATACTCCCCTCACATCTATGATGTCACTCCCTCACATCTGTGATGTCACTTCCTCCAGGGCCTGCTCATGCTGCTCCAGAACCTACCCACGATACACTGGGGCAACGAGGAAGTTGGCCTCCTCCTGGCTGAGGCGTACAGACTCAAGTACATGTTCGCCGACGCTCCCAGCCACTACCGGAGATAGGAGAGAGGAGGCTGTGAGAGGGGAGGCTGTGAGAGGGGAGGCTGTGAGAGGGGAGGCTGGGAGAGAGGAGGCTGGGAGAGGGGAGGCTGGGAGAGGGGAGGCTGGGAGAGGGGAGGCTGGGAGAGAGGAGGCTGGGAGAGGGGAGGCTGGGAGAGAGGAGGCTGGGAGAGAGGAGGCTGAGAGAGAGGAGGCTGGGAGAGAGGAGGCTGTGAGAGAGGAGGCTGTGAGAGAGGAGGCTGTGAGAGAGGAGGCTGTGAGAGAGGAGGCTGTGAGAGAGGAGGCTGTGAGAGGGGAGGCTGTGAGAGGGGAGGCTGGGAGAGGGGAGGCTGGGAGAGGGGAGGCTGGGAGAGGGGAGGCTGGGAGAGGGGAGGCTGGGAGAGGGGAGGCTGGGAGAGGGGAGGCTGGGAGAGGGGAGGCTGGGAGAGGGGAGGCGAGGCTGGGAGAGAGGAGGCTGTGAGAGAGGAGGCTGTGAGAGAGGAGGCTGGGAGAGGGGAGGCTGGGAGAGGGGAGGCTGGGAGAGGGGAGGCTGGGAGAGAGGAGGCTGGGAGAGAGGAGGCTGTGAGAGAGGAGGCTGTGAGAGAGGAGGCTGTGAGAGAGGAGGCTGTGAGAGAGGAGGCTGTGAGAGAGGAGGCTGTGAGAGAGGAGGCTGGGAGAGGGGAGGCTGTGAGAGAGGAGGCTGGGAGAGGGGAGGCTGGGAGAGGGGAGGCTGGGAGAGGGGAGGCTGTGAGAGGGGAGGCTGGGAGAGAGGAGGCTGTGAGAGAGGAGGCTGTGAGAGAGGAGGCTGGGAGAGAGGAGGCTGGGAGAGAGGAGGCTGGGAGAGAGGAGGCTGGGAGAGAGGAGGCTGTGAGAGAGGAGGCTGGGAGAGAGGAGGCTGTGAGAGAGGAGGCTGTGAGAGAGGAGGCTGTGAGAGAGGAGGCTGTGAGAGAGGAGGCTGTGAGAGAGGAGGCTGGGAGAGGGGAGGCTGTGAGAGAGGAGGCTGGGAGAGGGGAGGCTGGGAGAGGGGAGGCTGGGAGAGGGGAGGCTGTGAGAGGGGAGGCTGGGAGAGAGGAGGCTGTGAGAGAGGAGGCTGTGAGAGAGGAGGCTGGGAGAGAGGAGGCTGGGAGAGAGGAGGCTGGGAGAGAGGAGGCTGTGAGAGAGGAGGCTGGGAGAGAGGAGGCTGGGAGAGAGGAGGCTGGGAGAGAGGAGGCTGGGAGGCTGGCAGCTGCGGAGGACAGAGAACGGACGACTCCCAACATGGCAGATCTCCTCCTCCAGGGGCAACCTTGGTTTGCATGTTCTCCTGTAACATTCCAACCTTCTATGAGGTCCTGAACCCAACACTGCCTCATACAGACTGCTGGGACATGGTACACCTGGTCTGTAAATAGACCTGGTCTGTAGATACACCTGGTCTACAGATACACCTGGTCATGTGACTGTACAGGATGACGTTTCAATCCATTGAACATGCAGGGAGTTTCAGGCTCCTACAACTCTGTCTGTTAGACCTGCTAGCAAGCCTATCATGTCCTGCTGGGAAACTGTCTCTGTTAGACCTGCTAGCTAGCCTAGCATGTCCTGCTGGGAAACTGTCTCTACTGTGAAACCCTCTGCTGGCAATCTGGCTTCACTGCAGACTGGGGAACTGGAACCCTCTGAACTAGCTACGGGATTGGCTAGTCTCCACACTGCTTTGGATGGATGAACTATGTGATTGGCTATTCTCCTGACTGCTCTGGACAGATGAGCTACGGGATTGGCTATTCTCTGCACTGTGCTGGACAGATGAGCTATGTGATTGGTTGTCAGATTATGGCCTTCTTAAGCAGTGATGCCTCTTATTCACGTAAAAAGTACTTCAGTGAGAGGATTGTGGACGATTGTAAAACGTCTTCTGTTTAGGGCATTATTATTTGGGCATTTTGGACAGATTTATGTATTATTTGTGTTTGTATCCATGGGTCAAGCAAACATACAATAGGTTTGTTATTTTCCTCATGCAAGTGTATAACTCTATAATTTCTACCTGTCTGTCTGCATATCTCTCTCCTACCTGTATGTCTGCATATCCCTCTATCCTACCTGTCTGTCTGCATCTCTCTCTCCTACCTGTCTGTCTGCATCTCTCTCTCTCCTATCTGTCTGTCTGCATTTCTCTCTCTCCTACCTGTCTGTCTGCATTTATCTCTCTCCTACCTGTCTGTCTGCATTTATCTCTCTCCTACCTGTCTGTCTGCATTTATCTCTCTCCTACCTGTCTGGCTGCCCCAGTCAGAGCATCACCTCCTCCTCCCTGGCGACCTATTTGTGCTGCCCCTACTTCCTACCACCTGACCCAACAATCAACCAATCAGGGCCTTCTGCCCTCAATCAGTGGAGTTGATCAGGTGTGTTCGGGTTGAACAAACCCCTGCTCTGACAGTATCTCTGCTAGGACAGGACTGGGAACCAGGGTCTAGGACAGGGACTAGAACAGGACAGACTAGGACAGGGACTAGGACTAGAGCCTGAGGTACCTGTACTGACCCTAACCTGACCAGTATAGAGGGGAGGGTTGACTGAACTGGTGCTGTGCTGAACCCCAGGTCTGGTCTCCACTGTAGTAACGACATAAGAATCCCACTGCCTCCATGTGAACACAGTTACCATGGCTACCTTGCGTTGTGTTATGGTGTGTCCAGATTGGGCACACGTGCACTAGATGTAACTTACTGGTTGAGCTAGGTCAAGGTTATGAATGTCATGTCTGAAATACTTATTTGAAATCTTGATTGGATATTATATTATTATGATAATAAATATGAATATTATGTTAAGATTGGGGTTTTGTGTTGGTGGACCTATAATTTTTGCCAAATTTAAAACAGGCACAAAAAATCTTCAAAGTAATGAAGTTGATGTTTTCAGCTGATGCAACGTTGTCAGACTTTGTGTGTTTCTAGTCAAACAGAGAGTGGCTTTCTATCTCTGCTTGATAAATCACCAAAATCACTCAAATAACTTAACCAGTAAACACACACAGGCAGACACGCACAAGAAAACACACACATGCTAACAAATACAGTTCTTAAGAGGACTAACCCTAATACAGTTCTTAAGATGACTTCATGATTGTTGTAATTTCCTGCCTGTTTTAAAAGGAGATATTTTTACTTGTCATGTTTATTTAAGCTCAGCTGTGTTCAACTGTTTAGTCATTATGGGGTTAGGGTTAGTGTGCGTATGTGTCTGTGAAGAAGGTGCCTTTGTCAACAAGCCTTTATGAACTCTTGACATTTTCACTTGAGAAACTGGAATATGTTAAGTTGTTTAATTTCATTTTTGGGGGATTCGGAGCCTACAGTTCCTGTGGTTGATGCAAATCAGTAGACTTGTTGTATGTGAGGACAGTGACATCCTATGTTGGGATGTGATGGTGTTCTTCTACATCTCTGTGGTCCCCTGAGTGTGCCAGTGACATCCTATGTTGGGATGTGATGGTGTTCTTCTACATCTCTGTGGTCCCCTGAGTGTGCACCTCTTCACAACCTGTACACCTGACACTTCAATATGGAGTGACATGATATGTCAACACTAGTTGAAGGACCAAGGTGACAGGTTAGTACAGGGGTGGGCACTCCTGGGTTAGTAGGTGTTTTAGAGCCATGCTGGTTGCCTTGTCAGTCTTACCTGGTCAACATTTCAGCAGTAACATTGTTCAAGCTAAAGCACAGGGAGGCGTGGTCCTCTTCATCCCCTGTGTTAGTCGCTGGAGAGGTTTGTTACAACCTTATGATCCCAACATACATTAATGTTATGTATGAATATTTAGTATTGGCCTCTCTGCCTTAAAGTAGTGTTAAGTTGCAGACAACAGTGATAATATGTAAAACGTAATTCTATGATTGTATTATTCACTCCGTATAGTTAATAGTCCATTTGAAATGGGAGTCAGGTGGCTGAGCGGTGAGGGTATTGGGCTAGTAGGTTGCCAGTTCGATTCCCGGCCGTGCCAAATGACGTTGTGTCCTTGGGCAAGGCACTTCACCCTACTTGCCTCAGGGGGAATGTCCCTGTACTTACTGTAAGTCGCTCTGGATAAGAGCTCTGCTAAAATGACTAAATGTAACATGTTGGTCTTTTATGAAATCTTCATCAATTTGTTTTTGGTTTCTTTGCCAAACTCTTGGACAAAAATGTTTTCTCTCCAATACCAATACCAATGCTTCTGTAGTAAATTCTGATTTTAGCCTTAAAATAATTGATATTACAGTAACATGCTGTATGTCGACGTTTTGTTTATATTAAACGATTGTTACTCCTTGTTTTGGCTTGCCGTGCAGTGCTTGAGCGAGACAGCAGGTGTGTTCGACCAGAAAATGTCTAATAGTGATGTGTCGTTTGTGACACTGACTGTCTCCCCACCTTCAAGAAAAGGCTCAAGACGCACTTGTTCCGGGAGTACAACGGCACTTAGGAATGCTTGGCTGGACCTGATGTTAGTTTCCTCCAGGATCACAATGACTCGTATTGAGGGACTTTTTGCTCTTGTTGGTTAGTTGTAACGGTTTCAAATTCTTGTACTCGCTGTGAAATATTTTTACTGTTGATTGTTTTTTCTACAGGTACACTCTTGCACTCTTGTGGGGAGTTTCATGTTGTTCAATTGTAACTTGTTTAAATGCATGCTCTTATGGTTCTTCCTTTTGGCACTTATTTGGTTTTCCACAATGTATGCTTCATGTTTTGGCAGCTCGCAATGTTTGGGGCTATCTCGTTGTTATGATCAGTGACCTATGCTCTTTTGTAAAGCTCTCTCTTGGAAGTCGCTTTGAATAAAAGCGTCTGCTAAATGCATAAATGTAAAATGTTAGAATATTTGTCCGACTTGAGACGGCGCCAACAAGCCTGGCTCTGCCCTCCTACGTACTTCCGCTCAATTTTCATTTTGCTTCTATACTAGGTCTGGCCATGAGGTACGTAAGTCAGATTTTTCAGGTTGATTTTTGTACCGGCGAATCAGCAAACAGAGGGAGTGGCTGAGAACGATGACGTTGATGTTGTGCGCTAGTTTGTGTTGTAGTTCCGTAATGGCGGCGGAGAAAGATGCGAGCAAAGCCATTCGGTCCGTTGTGGCAACGCTGCCGAATATCCAACAGCTAAAGCCGGAGCAAGAACAAGTTTTTCTGAGCTTTGTTGGTGGCCATTATGTTGTGGCCCTCCTCCCCACGGGGTTCGGGAACAGTTTGATTTTCCAGCTACGGCAGCTAGCTCTGTTACAGTTGTGGTGAAGGAATTGGCTAAGGCGAACGCTAGCCATTGGTTATGGCAGATCTGAGTGGCTCTGGGCAGATCCAATAGTTTTAAACTTCAACAGAGTACCCGCCTACAAGGAAGTTAACGCTTATCAATGGAGCGATCCCAGACCCTCTGTACAAATGAATGTAGTGAAGAGGCGGACTAAAACCCTTTCTTCAACACATTTTTCAATGTTGTCGTGTGTGAGTCTGGCCAATCATGAAATAGCTGTGTCATCATTAGAACCCTTGCAGTTGCTCTTGAGAAAATGCGCTCGGCTACACAGCCGGCAGTTCTCGAATCAATCTCACGGTACTTTGATGGCTACGTCTCAGTGACCTAGCCTCGGTGCCGTCTCAAATCGGACAAAAAGTTTAACCAGAATTCACTGTTTCAAGTCAGCCGGCTGCAGCGCTGCATAAAGTCAGTTCATGTCGAACGCACCTATAGATATATATAAAGACTAGATGTCTTACGGCGGAGTCTAGAACGTCCGCACATCGGCCATCTTGCTACAGTCAACTCGCTCACCCATAACATTGTGTTGATGCTACATGTACTTTTTAAATGACCATAACTTGCTCAATTTTCAACCAATTTTGAAACGGTTTGTTATCAACGTGTCCAGCTTCTTCATCAGCAGAGGGATGGCCTCTCCCAGCATCCCCACTGAACACACACCAGGAAGGGGTGGACATCTCTGACGTTGATAACAAACCAAACCGTTTCAAAATCGGTTGAAAATTGAGCAAGTTATGGTCATTTAAAAATGACCATAACCTTTATCTATGATACCAGCCCCTTATCCCGACTCGCTAGGAATTCTGGGGCTTGTAGTCGTCAAAGTACTACACACACTGGCTTTACTTTGCCAAACGCTGGTCACGTTACGGGAGTATGAAACCAAACTTTCCGTAACCAGGTACGGTGTCGCTGGATTTTTGCCGTGCACGTTTCCGTCGTGTGTGATTGAGTGTTAAGGTAGGCTGCGATGCAAGACTACGTAGCAGTAAACGTGTAGCAATGATGTACAGTAGGTTAGTGCTACAACTAATATCAATATAGCCTAGCCAGCTAACATGCGCTAACTAGACTAGACCCAATGCCCATCACGACGAGACTGTGAACGATAAACAAGGAAATGTACTGACTAACATGGACTTGATCGCAAGCAGACGTCAAACATATCTGGTGTGATGCTAGCTAGAGCGTAATTTAGCGTCGACCTTTCTAAGCAAGCTAGCCAAACTTTAAGCTGTCATATTTAGTTTGGATTCGGAAGTAAATTGATGTTCAGGCATCTGCTTTATCAACAACTAAATCAGTTGGTAACTATGGCTAGCTACTGTATTGTAGCCTAGCTACAAGGCTCTGACGGTTAGCAGAACTTGGCTAGCGCTAGCTATCATATCTGGTTGCATGAAGAAGGTACGTCACTACTATCCTAGTGATACATGCTAACTGACGTAACCGACAAACTATATAGCAGTAGCAAAGTGAATTAGCCTAGCTGAATACAACTATCTAGCAGCGGGGTAGGAAACTGAGTTAGCTGACTAAAGCCCAGGGTAAGAGCGCTAGCAGATAGCTCTTTCAACTGTTGTTTAAACCTTGTCCCGGTGTGATAATGCATAGGACGTTGACTAGCAACACTACAAGCTAGCTTTCCCCAGTCACATTTTAATAATTTTCAACTCGAGATGAGAGGAAGTAGGGCTGCCAAGTTTCACCAGAGTGAGATTATGTGGTTTCATTATGTATCTGTATGTACATACTGTAGTACACTAATTTAGTATCCCTCTTCCCTGTGTCAGAGTGGGGTAGTATGGATGCAGTTCCCTACAGCTGGACCAGAACCAGGGCCCAGGAATCGTTCCGTGGCTCTCTGCCCACGGGGGGGACTCTGACCAGGCTTGCCCAGCTGGTGGCCCAGGCGGAGCACGACAGCTCCCTCTCCGCCTCCCGCACCAGTGCCGAATGCAGCCAGGGCTTCCCTGACATGGCAGAGCTGTGCCAGCACCAGCAGGAGGGCCACCCCCTGCCCAAGCCCCACCAGTGTGTGTCCTGCGGCAGGGGCTTTTCTCTGCTGTCGTCCCTACAGCTCCACATCTGCCTGGAGGAACAGACAGGTCTCCCTCACTCCCCTCCCCCTAGCTCTGCTCTCCCTCACTCCCCTCCCCCTCTCCCCATCTCCTCTCTCCTACAGTCTCCTGCCCCTGCCTCCGCCCCTGACTCCAATACAGGTCCCCCTGACTCTCCTGACCCTGACTCCGATGCAGGGCCCCCTGACTCTCCTGACCCTGACTCTCCTGACCCTGACTCTCCTGACCCTGACTCTCCTGACCCTGACTCTCCTGACCCTGACTCTCCTGCCTCGGTCCAGTGCCCCCACTGTGAAAGGAGTATCCGCTCCTCGGCAGGCCTGTCTTCCCACCTGAGGAGCAACCATGCCAGCGAGTGGATCCTGGAGAAGAAGAGGAAGAGCAGGGGCCCTGGCGGGCGGGGGGGGCGAGGAGGCAGGAGGGGGAGGGGGAGGGGGGCAGGGAGGGGGGGCGGTAGGCTGCCAGGAGTCTCTCTGGACAGACAGAAGGTGCTGTCGTGCCGGTCGTGTGACATGGTGTTTGTGAGCACAGCCAAGCTGTACCTGCACAGAAAGGAGAAGCACAGCCGGGAGCCAGCCCTACGCTGGGACGCACGGCCGCTGGCCAGCAAGCGCAGGAAGGGGGAGACCTACGCCTGTTCCACCTGTGGGAAGGTCTTCCTGCACCACCTCTCTCTTCGGGCTCATGCCAAGCAGCACAGCAGCCAGGCCCATGACAGCCCCAGGCTGGCAGAGAGGAAACCCGGCCCTTGTAGAGACCCCCCGCTGGGGGAGGGGAGGCGGAGGGGCCGAAGGCCAAGGGGCCGGAGGCCGGGCGGGAGCGGGGCAGGGAGGCCCAAGAGAGAGCAGGTCCGGGAGGAGGAAGAGGAGGAAGGAGAGTTCCCCTGCCCGTCGTGTGCGGAGGTGTTCTCCCAGAGGGCGTTGCTGCGGGAGCACGCGGAGCTCCACCAGGCGTCTGTGCGGCGCAGGTGCTGCTGTGTGTGCAGCCAGGACATGGAGGTGTGCAGGGGCCCCGGGGCCCGCAGGCAAAGGCTGTACCACTGCATGCCCTGTCAGCAGCCCTTCTGCTCCCTGGATGCCTTCCTGCTGCACTGCCAGGTCCACCTGCTGGCCAGGGTGGAGGAGGAGGAGCACGCCACACCCACACACACACACCTCAACAAGGCCTGACTGGACACACACACACACCTCTACAAGGCCTGACTGGACACACACACACACACACCTCTACAAGGCCTGACCGGACACACACACCTCTACAAGGCTTGACTGGACACACCTCCACAAGGCCTGACTGGACACACACCTCCACAAGGCCTGACTGGACACACACACCTCTACAAGGCCTGACTGGACACACACACCTCTACAAGGCCTGACTGGACACACACACACACCTCTACAAGGCCTGACTGGACACACACACACACCTCTACAAGGCCTGACTGGACACACACACACACCTCTACAAGGCCTGACTGGACACACACACACCTCTACAAGGCCTGACTGGACACACACACACACCTCCACAAGGCCTGACAAGTCTGTCATATCTTCACTCTGATTGCCTTATTCCAGAACAGAGATGAGGGTAGCTTTGGGGGGAGGTTTGGGGGGGAGGAGGGTGTCAAGGATCATGTTCTGGTTTGTTACTTCTTATAGTTCCCTACCCAGACTACTCCCTCTCCCCATAGGTGCAGTTTGAATGTAGTGTATCTCTATATGGTTAGAGACATGGCAGTATCTCTATGGTTGGAGACATGCAGGGATGCAGATGAAGCTGCTGATTGTAGTGTTGCTCTAGTTCAGCTGTCTCCTTCCTGCTGTTGTGGTGCTGTTGAATATAACTTAGATTCAGCAACACTGCCTCTCATTCCGCTCTAGATAGACCCTGGAATCCCATCTAGCTATGCAATAACAAGCAGGAGTTGCTTGATAATCCTTTTAGATCCTTCTCCATGGTTTCCTGCTATGGTCTCTTACTATTACCGTGAAAATGTAGTGAGGATTGAGTAGAAAATCTAATGAACAATTTCCACTTTGGAAGGCGCTTTTGTATATGAGTTTTGTGGTGGTGGTGTTTTTTTTAAATTTTGTTTGTTTTTTTAAGAATATACCTCAATAAAACATTCTCTCAGTAAATATACTTTTGTTTACTTTCATGTGACAATTCAGTAGGCCGACACTCCACACATCAACTGTGTTTCCTCCGGCTTAAGACGGTTTTATACAGAGATACCATAATACCAGCAGAGATGGGAAGTAACCCGTAATACCAGCAGAGATGGGAAGTAACCAAGTTCAAATACGTGGTTACTGTACTTAAGTAGATTTTTCTGGTATCAGTACTTTACTATTTATTTTTCAGACAACTTTTTACTTTAACTCCTTAAATTCTTTACACATCTGTACTTTCTATTTCTCACATTTTAAAGCCAGGCTCGGTTCTTTAGTTTTACATTTATGCATTTAGCAGATGCTTTTATCCAAAGCTACTTCCAAGAGAGAGCTTTACAAAAGAGCATAGGTCACTGATCATAACAACGAGATAGCCCCAAACATTGCGAGCAGCCAAAACATGAAGCATACATTCTGAAAAACCAAATAATCTGTATTTGGTGGCATGATCAATATTATTATATAGTGAAATATAAAGTTTAACAAAAAAGTTTTAAAAGATTTTACAAATATTTTTCAAGAACGTTTTGAAAAAGAATTGAAAAAATCTATACGTTTTTTTTTTAAGGTTGCATAATTAATGAGTAGTGGAAGAGGAATACTCTACTGTACTCTAATGTACTCTGATCTGCTCTACTTTACTCTGTTTTGGGCTTTTCTGTTTTCATCTCCTCTCCTTTCACTGTATGTGAAAAAAGTTTTGAAAAGTAAAAAAAACATTTTCGAAAAAAACGTAAACTTTTTGGTGTCGTGTTGTGTGTGGAAAAAAAGTTTAAAAAGGTTGAACAAATATTTTCAAAAAACGTTTTAGGAAAAAAAGGTTTTGACAGGTTGAAAAAAAAGGTTTTGGGATTATTTCTTTTGAAAGGTTTCGTAGATATTTTCGACCAGCCTGTTAGATCTGATCTGAGACTGGCCTGTTAGATCTGACCTGAGACCAGCCTGTTTGTCCAGTCTGTTAGATCTGATCTTAGACCAGCCTGTTAGATCTGGAGCAGGCAGAGACTGAGAGGATACTAACAGGACCACTACTGCAGGACACTATTTGGCCTGACACAGCCTCTCAGTACTGCTCACTCGAAGAAAAACGCACAAAAGGTTTGGACAAGTTGAAAAAAGATTTTCGAAAAAACAAGTTTGCATCATTGATGAGTACTTGATCACAGGCTTCTCTGTTCTCCTACTCTCCTCTCCTTTTACAAAACACGTTTTGAAAGGTTGATTTGTTTTACTTTTTACTGAAGTATATATGTCAGAGCCCGTACTTCGTTACTTTAACTTGAGTGAAAAAGTGTAGTCAGCACTAACCCTAACCATTTTACCAGTCTTTTTAAACATGAGTATCTGTACTTCTACTGAGTGAAAGATGTGTGTACTTTTGCCATCTCTGAATGCCAGTTGGTCAAATTTGGACCGAGCCGCTGCTTGGACATCGGTCTCCTATGACGGACCACGCAGAGTTCCCGGTCCATCTACCAGGACGCCCTGGGACGCTTCTCTTTTACAAAGACGTCGATTCAGCTCTACCTCCGCTGACAACAATGACCCCCCGTTCGGTGTCCGAACTGCGAGGCGGCATAAAGCAGCAACCTTTAACTGTATAAGCTTTTACAGGCTGTCTTAAAGGAACCAATTTCGTTTGTCGTTTTATATTTGGTATGAATTAGGTTTTATTGAACTGTAATTTGCTACATGTTTGATCAAAGGATCAATGAACGTTTGATTGTATTGCATTCTATTTTGTAGAGTTGGGAGAACAGCTGGTCTCGCTATTTTAATATTATCTTCTTCGTCCACACAGTGGCGATCTACCGGAAACTGCAGGAAAGTCATTCTAGCTAACTTCCGGTGGTGCACAAACGCATGCTTTCCGCCGCGTCTTTCTCAAACGTAAACCATACGAAGAGACGTTGCTGTCGTCGTTATTAAGCTGAATTAAAGGAATAAATCATGAGCAAAGCACATCCACCAGAGCTTAAAAAGTAAGATGCCGTTTTGTGTTGTGGTTTTAGTAGAAAACGCTGCTTTAAATATAGCTCAGAACTTCATATATCAGATACGCTAGCTAACTCTAGCTACCAAAATGAGTAAACTAGGCTAGCTGTAACAGATATTATGACATGTTTGATATACTGGCTCAATGGTGGTGGGTAGGTCCAAATGCAAACTAAAGTTTGATTACTGTAGCAAACAAAACCGAGATGTGGCATAGTTGGCTTGGAACTAAGAAAGCTAGGTAGCTAACTAGTTAGCAATTCGATGATGGCCAGGTTTTGCTAGCCGACGTAGCTAACGTTAGGCAACAAGACATCTATTTTGATATAATGTCTTACTATCCGTTTGTTCATTCCAGGTTCATGGACAAGAAGCTTTCATGTGAGTATACTAAAGGTCATCTAGATTCTAGAAGATCGACTGGATTTTAGTGTAATGCTTACATCCTAAGGTCACGTGTTTATATTCACTTCACTAGCTACATCTGTTTAGAGTGAGAGTACCTATGGTTAATACTCAAACATGGCTCAACTCATCATTCCTTGTCTTGATTGCCACGAATCCAAAATTCTTAGATGTGGTAAATCCTCCTGTCTCATTTTGCCACTCTTGGTAAAAATAATAATAATTCAAGAACCCTAAAGAGCTTCGTGATGTATTAGTGCTTTTTTGCGGTGCAGTAGCTTGTCACGAGTGTTTTGGGTAGTGTATATGCTCCTGGTAGCGGGTCATCAGGTGTTTGTGGTCGTGTATATGCTCCTGGTAGCATGTGGTCTCACCCTCCTCCCCTCTGCAGTGAAGCTGAATGGGGGCAGACATGTGCAGGGTATCCTGAGAGGGTTCGACCCCTTCATGAACTTGGTCATGGACGACTGCCTGGAGATGGCACCCGGGGGACAGCAGAACGGCATCGGCATGGTGGTCAGTACTTCTTCCCCTGCTACCTCCACAACCCCATAACACCTAGTTTAGTTGAGGCAATAGGCACAAAAAATTGTGCCTGTTGTAACTTTACAACTTGTCTTTGTTAGTGTGATAAGTCTTCAGTGCGATCTGTGTACGTCTCTCTGCAGGTGATCAGTAAACTTAAATTAAAACATTGTTGTTGTTCCTGCAGGTGATCAGAGGCAACAGCATCATCATGCTTGAGGCCCTGGAGAGGGTTTGAGGACGACCCAGATGCCCCGCCCCAGACGCCCCACCTGCTGACCTGCAGCTTTACTCCTCCTCTCCCCCTCCCCCTCCTCTCCCCATCCCCTCCTGTCCCCCTCCTCCCTTTTTCATTCTTAGGAAGGTTGTTTAGTTATCTGATGGTAGTTGTTTTTTTTTTGTTTTTTTTATAAGAATCTTACTTTTTGAAAGCTTGGAATTTGTGATATCTCTTGTGAATAAAGTTGAAGGTTGGTTTTTCTCACTTTGTTGCTCATTGACCATCAGTGCTTGAATGTGCTGTGTGTGATCCGCACACACACTGGAACCACTCACCTAGGCATGTATTGTAAATTGTATTCATTTAGTATGTACTTTTAGCTGAAGTGTGATACAAGTAGTGCATGCTGAAAGTACATAAGAAGCTCGTGGTCAGATTCAAGGAGGTCTGAGGCCTATTTACCAGATACGGTCTGAGGCCTATTTACCAGTGAACAACATTTACTACAGTAACATTTACAATACTACAGTGCTGCAATAGCGACGTCCTGTCAATGGTCACGGTAGAAATGGTCACCTGAGTAAACAGGCCACATGTCAGTTCTCGTGGACTATTGGGCATCTGTAGTCTTGCTAATTATTGTCAGGTACAATATGCAGAGGTCCTGATCTTAAAAGTTTATTGTTGTGTAAAATCCAATGGTTATAATGATGGTAATAAACACAAGTTGTGAACAGAATACTAAAAGTTATTCACTCGCCTTACCGTCTTTTTGAGGACTTTTATTTTGACAGGGTCTGCTGGTGGCTCTCACGTCCCGCAGCTACGTATAGTCGGTTGCTACCATTGGTTTGACGGTATGTGGAAAGTAGGAATGTCGGAGGAGGTTGGAAAGGCGTTACAAGCGGTGGTGGACAGGGTCAACCAGGCAGCGGCACGTCGCCCCAAGGTAACTGGGTTAGCTCACACTAGGGCGAATTCGTGCTTTGCTGTAGATCAGTGAAAATATCTCCTTTTCAGAAGTCGTGCCTCTTGCACGCGGCCGAGGATCAGTTATGTAAGGCAAGCGCCTCAACCTTTGCATGTAGACGGAGCCCAACATGATACGATGCACGTTATATCAGCACCCTTACTCAAGTTGGAACTGAAAGGTTTGCACCCCATTTGTTCACGTGAGCTGTTTTGTTAACAAGTGGAAGCTGGTGATCTACATCCGGTCATCAGAGTATTGTTTTGATAGTTGCTGATAACACGTTGGAGGTGGCTTTACGCCGGACTAGTCAGCGTCCATGTATTAGTGTCCACAGAAACACCACGATGTTCCTCTGCGCTCGATATCGTCTTGATTGTCTGATAATATCGTTTTCTAGGTCCATGGTAAGCAACTCTGAATGATAGGTCAACAAAACATGACCTTTCATAGACCTACCTGCGATCCGCTGTGGAAGGACGCAGCAGGCGGTGGTTAGGATGTTCGCGCAGATAGAAATGTGTGACCTAGATGTGCTCCTATAACAAGTTGTTCATCTCCCATCTATGCCTCCATTATTGGACTAAGATCTTATTTCTGATACCCCTGCCCCGTGTGTGTGTGCCTGTTTGTGTCTGTATGCGCTACGTGTGTCTATGCACTGTGTGTGTATGCGGTGTGTGTGTGTCCAGACGCTGCCGGCTGTGGCTCCACGCCTGGTGGCCGTCAGTAAGACCAAGCCTCCAGAGATGGTGATTGAGGCGTACCGACAGGGACAGCGCAACTTCGGGGAAAACTATGTGAGTCCCACTTCCTTGTCTGTGCAAACTTTCATGGCGATTAAAACCCTTTCTTCTGCTTCTCTTCTTCTTCCTGTCCTGAGCAAACAGGCTCGAGGGTACAGTAGTGGCAGACGAGTGTGTTGTGTGTGACTGTGTGTGTTGGTGTGTTGTGTGTGACTGTGTGTGTGTATTAAACTGTGATCTCTGTCCACCAGGTAAATGAGCTGGTGGATAAAGCTTCCAATGCTCAGGTTTGTTCTTCAGTGTGATGAGTAGCGATCAGGGTGCAGATCAAGGGTATATTGTGTATATGTTGATGTGGTGTTCTGGAGTGAGATAACATGCACTTCTCTCATTTTTAGATATTAGAGTCGTGCCCAGAAATTAAGTGGCATTTTATCGGACATTTACAGAAGAATAATGTCAACAAACTTCTGGGTGAGTTGCAGCCACAGTGGGTTTGTAGTCTGTAGTTAGTGTTCCCAACCTGCCACCCCCCCCACCCCACCCCAGGTTTTCCTAACCTACCCCACCCCCCTCCTACCCCAGGTGTTCCTAACCTGCCCCCTCCCCCAGATGTTCCTAACCTGCCCCACCCCCCTCCTACCCCAGGTGTTCCTAACCTGCCCCCTCCCCCAGATGTTCCTAACCTGCCCCACCCCCCTCCTACCCCAGGTGTTCCTAACCTGCCCCACCCCCCTCCTACCCCAGGTGTTCCTAACCTGCCCCACCCCCCTCCTACCCCAGGTGTTACTAACCTGCCCCACCCCCCTCCTACCCCAGGTGTTCCTAACCTGCCCCACCCCCCTCCTACCCCAGGTGTTACTAACCTGCCCCCTCCTACCCCAGGTGTTACTAACCTGCCCCCTCCTACCCCAGGTGTTCCTAACCTGCCCCACCCCCCTCCTACCCCAGGTGTTACTAACCTGCCCCCTCCTACCCCAGGTGTTACTAACCTGCCCCCTCCTACCCCAGGTGTTCCTAACCTGTTCATGGTGGAGACGGTGGACTCGGCCCGGTTAGCAGACAGGGTGAACAGCTCGTGGCTGCGGCTCAGAGCAGGAGGCAGCACACTCAACATCATGGTGCAGATCAACACCAGCGGGGAGGACAGTGAGTGCTGCCTCTCTCACATACACACACATACCAGATTACGCCATCCTGACCAGCACTCTCCCCAGGTAAGCACGGGTTACCCCAAGAGCAGACCCCCGACACAGTGAGACACGTCCTGACCCGCTGCTCTGGCTTGCACTTTTCTGGCCTCATGACCATCGGTCGCTACGGATATGACCTCACAGAGGGGCCCAACCCAGACTTCCAGGTAGGAGGTCACGTGACCCCGCCCCCCGTCCAGGTGAACTATAATGTAGGACTACGAAATAGTACGTGGTACAGGACTATAATGTAGTATGTGGTACAGGACTATAATGTAGTATGTGGTACAGGACTATGATATAGTACAGGACTGTTATATAGTACATGGTACTGGACTATAGTACATGGTACTGGACAGTAATATAGTACGGAGTACAGGGGTGTAATATAGTAATACAGGACAATCATGTAGTGCATAGTACAGGACTATAATGAAACCACATCCTGTCTGTTAATGTAGATGCTGTTGAGTCGGCGACAGGAAGTGTGCGACAGTCTAAAGCTTCCCCTGGAGGAGGTGGAGCTCAGCATGGGCATGTCCACAGACTTTGAGCATGCGGTGAGTTTCCTCAGAATCTGCTCTGCCTGAGTTACAGGGTTAGGCTGTACTGCAAGATTAGGGAGTCAGGTGGCTGAGCGGTGAGGGAAGCGGGCTAGTAATCTGAAGGTTGCCAGTTCGATTCCCGGCCGTGCAAAATGACGTTGTGTCCTTGGGCAAGGCACTTCACCCTACTTGCCTCGGGGAGAATGTCCCTGTACTTACTGTAAGTCGCTCTGGATAAGAGCGTCTGCTAAATGACTAAATGTAAATGTAAGATTAGCTACGTTTTGGAGGATTGATGTCTATATAGTTGTTTGTCGTCCTGTATAATTTACTATATTAAAAATATGTTATTATGAACTGTGTGATAATTTTGTTTTAGGAGTGACAGTTAGCAACTGTTAACTTTTAGCTAATTCAGGGTTTGTAGCTTTAAGTGACGAGTCACAGCTGATCCAATGAAATCCCTGATTTTGCGTTGTGTCTTTGTTGTCCTATCAAGCTTGATATATTTAATCTATAACTCAATCAGGAAGTGTCTGTCTAAACCAGGAAGTGTCTGTCTAAACCAGGAAGTCTCTGGCTGTGTCTACTACCGAGCACTTGTGCACTTCGAGCACTGACTTTCAGTGCTTAGAGCGCTTACATTGACAGAACCAGCAGAATTCAGGGCACTGAAAGTACCCGGATGGCGCACTGCAAACGGTCAAAAAATGCAGTGTACAACGATGGACACTACTCGCCCTAAACGGGCGCCATATTGGCTACGTAGCGGAAGAGGAGGATCCCTTTCGGCAGCTTTTCATTTAATTTCTAAAATAATGGCGGACGAAATGACTCTGACTCTGATTTGAGTCCGTCACTTCCGCCTTAGATTCGCGGGTGCCACGAGCAGATTTGCGCCCGTCACTTCTGCCAAGTGGTTAACGTAAGTGTTCCATTTGAGACAGCACTAATCATCGACGGAGTGCACTACAGATGTAAGTGCACTGTATTGCAGTGCACTGTATTGCAGTGTACTTCGTAAAGTGTTCGGTGATAGACACACCCTCTGTCTGAACCAGGAAGTGCTGTCAGGTGTATTGACCCATGCTCCTGTGCTGCAGATCGAGGTGGGGGCCACCAACGTGCGTGTGGGCAGCACCATCTTTGGTAACCGGGAGTACCCCAGCACGCCCAGCCCTGAAAGGAGGCCCAAGCCTCTGACGGAGGAGGCCGCTCGGAGACTGGAGAGTCTGACAGTGACCGGGAAGTGACCCTCCCCCGGCTCTCCTCCCCCTCTCCCTGCCTTCCCCCCCTCCCTTCTCTTGTCGCCCCCCCCCATCCTCCACCACCTCCCCCCCACCCTCTCTCCCCCCCTCCCTCCCATACAGAAACACCCACACAGCGACTGGGCCAGAGTAGTACATAATGACTATGACTAATGTTATAATAACAGGGGGTTTTGGACAGCAAATCTATAATTTATGTCTTAAAATATTTTTTTTCTTCCAAATTGATTTATTTCTAGATTTCCCCTTCTTAAACTTAGATTAGACAGTCAGTATACAGATGTGTCCTCCTTTTAAAGCAGTATCTCTAACAATGATCACATCACTAACATGCCAACGCTTTAGCTACTTGGGACAGACTTATTTGCAACTGAATAGGTTTGGTTAGAAGTCTGACTTATTCTGTGCCAACAGCTCCCTCAACTCATGATGTTATTTAGGGATGTTGACAGATTGAGTGAAATTTGCGAATGAGATTTCATTTTAGATGTGATATTTTGTATCTCAACTCCTCCTTTGCAACCTTGTTCTGTCAGACAAGAAGGGTTCTGCCTCCTGAGAGGGAATTCTACCTGGTTAGATGTCACCAGATGTCACTTAATTTCTGGTCAAATTTAATTGAATAAAAACCTGTTTCTCCCTTTACTATGATGTACAATACTGTGAAATTGTTTTGTATGGTGCAAGATTTTATTCTTGATACGTGTATATATATGATCACAAAAGATCAGCGTGAAGAGATCAGCATTGTTTTTCCATCGTTATTTTGTTGTGTTGTTTTGATGTGACCTCTTGAGATGGTGATGAGGACAGGTGTACAGGTGCACGTTTTAGATGGTAACATACGATTCATCCATCTAATGTGCAGTAGCCACTGTAACGCACAAAGGAAAGGTTCATAACTGCATCTAGACATGCTGGATAAGTCCTACATAGGGTTAGGGTTAACCCTACATCATCAGGTGTTCCACACAGCCACTAACCACTGTCTAATTCTGAGAATAAAGGAGGCCAGGCAATAAAGTGTTTCCAGCAGCTGTTGTTTTCTTTGGTCCTTAAGGTGTTTACGGTTAGGGTTAGCTCTTCACAGCTGGGTTAGGGTGAGGCCAAGGGTCATGGTGAGGTCAGGGTCGTGGTGGGCTGGGGTTAGGGTGAGGCCAAGGGTCATGGTGAGGTCAGGGTCGTGGTGGGCTGGGGTTAGGGTGAGGCCAAGGGTCATGGTGAGGTCAGGGTCGTGGTGGGCTGGGGTTAGGGTGAGGCCAAGGGTCATGGTGAGGTCAGGGTCGTGGTGGGCTGGGGTTAGGTTTGAAGTCAGGGTAGGGTTGAGGTTTGGGGCAGGAACAGAAAGCATCAAGATGATTTTCAGTGTTTTACTGAGGACATGGAAATCCGACACAATTTAAAACTGTCAAAGAAACAAATCACACCTTACATGGTCTAAAATTCACAGTAAAACAAAATGATAATAAATAGCTCAGGTTTGTCCAATCATAGCACAGAACCCACTTGTGGTCCGACGGGAGTGTCCACCTGCATCTAACTCTACCTGGTGCTAACTAGCGTCCAACACTAACTCGCATCTAACTCTACCTGGTGCTAACTAGCATCTAACTGTACTTCATGCTAACTAGAATCTAACTCAACTTTATGCTAATTGGCAGCTATCCCTACCGAATGCTACCATGCTAACTAGCATCTAATCCTACCTCCTGCTAACTAGCATCTAACCCTACTTCATGCTAGCTAGCATCCACCCTCCTCCGTGCTATGTGACCTGTGTAAGTTGCTTCTGTGCTAGAAGGTTCTGCAGCAAGATGAAGGTTTGAGACAGAGCTCGGTGACTGGGATGAGTAACAACAGGACTGTTAGCCACACACCAGTAGCAGGTAATAGAACAGTCACAGGTGATGTAAAAGCATTTAATATGCATCATCAAATTATACTGCTATGCCGATGGAATGAAGCTGGTTATGTGGCACTTGTACTCCATCTATTCAGTCATTGTAACGTCTCTTTAGCAGTACACACACAGGAAACCATTAAAATGACCAAACGTGAAAAATGATGATAGACAATACACATATTGGTGATTATCTATAAATAGTCAGAAGGTTACCAAGGTTCCCTCTGCATTCCTGACAGCCAAGGCAGGTTCTCCATCTGCTCTCCATGTGTCTGGGGTGGGCTGGGGTTAAGGTGTGTCTGGGGTGTGTCTCCAGGTTTGGCTTTTCTTCTCAGGGCTACACCAGCTTCTTGGCTTCGAAGAAGCTCTTGAGGTGTTTGAGCTGCCAGATGCCGGTGATGATGAGGATGAGCGTCTGGGCGATGGACCACCACAGCACACGCTGGTTGGTGCTCTCGCTGGTCATGCGGAAGCGCTCTTCACGGTACTGCAGGGCACAGACAGACTTGTTACAACACAGCCCTCGTTACAACATTCCTTGTTAGAACACACCCCTCGTTACAACATCCTTCATTAGAACACGCCCCTCGTTACAAAAACCCTCATTAGAACACGCCCCTCGTTACAAAAACCCTTGTTAGAACACGCCCCTCGTTACAAAAACCCTTGTTAGAACACGCCCCTCGTTACAACATCCCTCGTTAGAACACGCCCCTTGTTACAACATCCCTCGTTAGAACACGACCCACCCGCTGGTAGTTCTGCTCTTTCTGGATCTGCTCCGCCTGGTCCAGCAGCTGTCTGGCCCGGAGCTGCAGCTCCGTCAGCTTGTCCTTGGCAGCGATCTCTGGGTAGTTGTTAGTGTGCTCACCCACCTGCACCTCCAGGTGCACCCTCTACAACACACACACACACATGTTACACAACAACCCTCTACAACACACACACACACGTTACACAACAACCCTCTACAACACACACACACACGTTACACAACAACCCTCTACAACACACACACACACGTTACACAACAACCCTCTACAACACACACACGTTACACAACAACCCTCTACAACACACACACACACGTTACACAACAACCCTCTACAACACACACACACACGTTACACAACAACCCTCTACAACACACACACACACGTTACACAACAACCCTCTACAACACACACACGTTACACAACAACCCTCTACAACACACACACACACGTTACACAACAACCCTCTACAACACACACACACACACGTTACACAACAACCCTCTACAACACACACACACACGTTACACAACAACCCTCTACAACACACACACACACACACGTTACACAACAACCCTCTACAACACACACACACACACACGTTACACAACAACCCTCTACAACACACACACACACGTTACACAACAACCCTCTACAACACACACACACACGTTACACAACAACCCTCTACAACACACACACACACGTTACACAACAACCCTCTACAACACACACACGTTACACAACAACCCTCTACAACACACACACACACGTTACACAACAACCCTCTACAACACACACACACACGTTACACAACAACCCTCTACAACACACACACACACGTTACACAACAACCCTCTACAACACACACACACACACACGTTACACAACAACCCTCTACAACACACACACACACACACGTTACACAACAACCCTCTACAACACACACACACACGTTACACAACAACCCTCTACAACACACACACACACGTTACACAACAACCCTCTACAACACACACACACACGTTACACAACAACCCTCTACAACACACACACACGTTACACAACAACCCTCTACAACACACACGTTACACAACAACCCTCTACAACACACACACGTTACACAACAACCCTCTACAACACACACACACACACACACGTTACACAACAACCCTCTACAACACACACACGTTATGAACCAACAACAACCCTCTACAACACACACACACGTTACACAACAATAACCCACTAGAACACAGACACACGTTATACAACAACAACCCACTAGAACACACACACACGTGTTACACAACAACAACCCACTAGAACACACACACACACACATTATACAACAACCCTATGGGACACACACAATGTTATACAACAACAACCTTCTGGAACAAACATTACATAATCAAACATCTACGGTGTAGAGACAGGAACACAGAGAGACAGGCAGACAGAGAGACAGGTACCAGTTTGCCACCAGCAAAGAGAGCCATCTTGGTGGAGTTGGAGTGCAGACAGATCTGGTGCTCCCCTGGGGTGTGGGAGGTGAAGGTGAAGCGACCATCAGAACCATACTGACGGGACAGGATGATCTGGGAGGGGGGGAGAGAGAGTGGAGGGGGGAGAGAGAGTGTGGAGGGGGGAGGGAGAGTGGAGGGGGGAGAGAGAGTGTGGAGGGGGGAGGGAGAGTGGAGGGGGGAGAGAGGGGGGAGGGGAGAGTGTGGAGGGGGGAGAGAGTGTGGAGGGGGGAGAGAGTGTGGAGGGGGGAGAGAGAGTGTGGAGGGGGGAGAGAGTGTGGAGGGGGGAGAGAGAGTGGAGGGGGGAGAGAGTGTGGAGGGGGGAGGGAGAGTGGAGGGGGGAGAGAGAGTGGAGGGGGGAGAGAGTGTGGAGGGGGGAGGGAGAGTGGAGGGGAGAGAGAGTGTGGAGGGGGGAGGGAGAGTGGAGGGGGGAGAGAGGGGGGAGGGGAGAGTGTGGAGGGGGGAGAGAGTGTGGAGGGGGGAGGGAGAGTGGAGGGGGGAGAGAGGGGGGAGGGGAGAGTGTGGAGGGGGGAGAGAGTGTGGAGGGGGGAGAGAGAGTGGAGGGGGGAGAGAGAGTGGAGGGGGGAGAGAGAGTGGAGGGGGGAGAGAGTGTGGAGGGGGGAGAGAGAGTGGAGGGGGGAGAGAGAGTGTGGAGGGGGGAGGGAGAGTGGAGGGGGGAGAGAGTGTGGAGGGGGGAGGGAGAGTGGAGGGGGGAGAGAGTGTGGAGGGGGGAGGGAGAGTGGAGGGGGGAGAGAGTGTGGAGGGGGGAGGGAGAGTGGAGGGGGGAGAGAGAGTGGAGGGGGGAGAGAGTGTGGAGGGGGGAGGGAGAGTGGAGGGGAGAGAGAGTGTGGAGGGGGGAGGGAGAGTGGAGGGGGGAGAGAGGGGGGAGGGGAGAGTGTGGAGGGGGGAGAGAGTGTGGAGGGGGGAGAGAGTGTGGAGGGGCGAGAGAGTGTGGAGGGGGGAGGGAGAGTGGAGGGGGGAGAGAGTGTGGAGGGGGGAGAGAGAGTGGAGGGGGGAGAGAGAGTGGAGGAAGGAGAGGGGGAGGGGGGAGAGAGAGTGGAGGGGGGAGAGAGAGTGGAAGGAGGAAGGAGAGGAGGAGGGGTGTAACACATTAACGTTAAAGCATTCTACAAAAGCCGTTCATGCTTGGCATGATCTGGTAGATGAGAAAACATACAGTAGAGGAGGGACCCCTACGTGCTTGTTGTTTAACCCTCGTGCTGCCTTCGGGTCACATGACCCAAAGGTTCATAACGAACCATCGTTGTGTTTACCCAATTTTACCCAATACAAAAACAAATTAAAATAATTTTCTTTTAACCTTTGCAATGTGGGGGGTCTGAGACAGCCCAACGGTTAAAAGAAAATGCTTCACTTTGTCTTTGTATGCGGTAAATCTGTCGCAATACGACGGTGGGTCACAATGACTGATGGGTCAGAATGACCCGAAGATAACACAAGGGTTAAACCGTTTTCTCTCGTGTAAGTCATCTTACCTTAGTGTCCGGATCCTTGATCTCCACGTGCATCCCGAGACCCGGGGTGGCGGGTAGAAAGGACCCGGTCTGCTTATCCCACAACTGAGTCCGGTACTTTCCTAGAAACAATTGAGGACCCCACCCCAGAACATTATAGGCGAGAACTAATTTTTGAAGGAAGGGTTCAGAGCGTTTATAGGTTATAGATTTGCCAGCACACATTCTAGGAGAATAGCGGCATAAAGCTTCTCATTGTATCATTATTATTCGGATCTAATCCAAGAAACATATTCAAGGAAGTTGCAGGGCTGCACCTGCGGGGCACAACAAGATGAGGGCAGCGTCACGGGCGAGCTGGAGACAGCTGGTTAGCTTAGCCTAGCATTACAGTATGACACAATAAACGTACCTATAACCATTGTTTCATCTGGAATTTCTTCTATGAAACATTTCTTTTCTGTCTCCCCTATGTGAAAATAGAGAGCGTAACCTGGGGGAACCCACGCCATTAGCGTGATAACTGCAGCGGCACACGTAGAGAGCATCATGTTGAATCTCCTGGCTGGTCAGATTTCCCCTTCAGTCACCTAAGCTTCGCTTTAACTGCTTCTGAACGCGTCACAACATTTAAAGAGAAGGATCCGTAGGAGGGAGAGCTACTCAAAACAATCAGTTATTAGTGTCAGCAAAACCTTTATTTTGAAAGTGAGTTACACAGGAAGTGGCTTTGAAAAAGACCCATAATGCTTTTCACTGATGCCATTTTCGTGGCGTTGTGATGCGATCTCTGGCCCTCCGTCCACAATAATAACATCACTTCAGAGTTAGTTTACCTGCGGGCCACACGGAGTGTTTGTACGACACATTCTGTTGTATTGTGATATTGGTGTGTTGCCCCACAAGCCTCCAACATGGCGCAGTACAAAGGTGCCGCTAGCGAGGCTGGAAGAGCCATGCAGCTGATGAAAAAGCGTGAGCAGCAGCGAGAACAACTAGAACAGCTCAAACAGAAAATCGCCGAGGTACGTTGAATATATTTTTATCCAGTAACGTACAAATGTCCCCACGCCTACTAAGCCATCCCAGGGTATGCAGGTAACCTCTCCTGTTGACTAATGCGATGCGATCCGTGTCTCCAGGACAACATGGTGAAGTCCAACATCGACAAGAAGTTCTCAGCCCACTACGATGCCGTAGAGGCCGAACTGAAGTCCAGCACCGTGGGTGAGTAACTCAGATATACCCCGCATCTATGGGATGGGTATAGCTCAGTGGTAGAGCATGGGGATGGATGTAGCTCAGTGGTAGAGCATGGGGATGGGTGTAGCTCAGTGGTAGAGCATGGGGATGGGTGTAGCTCAGTGGTAGAGCATAGGGATGGATGTAGCTCAGTGGTAGAGCATGGGGATGTGTGTAGCTCAGTGGTAGAGCATGGGGATGGGTGTAGCTCAGTGGTAGAACATGGGGATGGGTGTAGCTCAGTGGTAGAGCATGGGAATGGGTGTAGCTCAGTGGTAGAACATGGGGATGGGTGTAGCTCAGTGGTAGAGCATGGGAATGGGTGTAGCTCAGTGGTAGAACATGGGGATGGGTGTAGCTCAGTGGTAGAGCATGGGGATGGGTGTAGCTCAGTGGTAGAACATGGGGATGGGTATAGCTCAGTGGTAGAGCATGGGGATGGGTATAGCTCAGTGGTAGAGCATGGGGATGGGTATAGCTCAGTGCTAGAGCATGGGGATGGGTGTAGCTCAGTGGTAGAGCATGGGGATGGGTGTAGCTCAGTGGTAGAACATGGGGATGGGTGTAGCTCAGTGGTAGAACATGGGGATGGGTGTAGCTCAGTGGTAGAACATGGGGATGGGTGTAGCTCAGTGGTAGAACATGGGGATGGGTGTAGCTCAGTGGTAGAACATGGGGATGGGTGTAGCTCAGTGGTAGAACATGGGGATGGGTGTAGCTCAGTGGTAGAACATGGGGATGGGTGTAGCTCAGTGGTAGAACATGGGGATGGGTGTAGCTCAGTGGTAGAACATGGGGATGGGTGTAGCTCAGTGGTAGAACATGGGGATGGGTGTAGCTCAGTGGTAGAACATGGGGATGGGTGTAGCTCAGTGGTAGAACATGGGGATGGGTGTAGCTCAGTGGTGGAGGTTGGATGGGTGTAGCTCACTGTTGGAGGTTGGATGGGTGTAGCTCAGTGGTAGAACATGGGGATGGGTGTAGCTCAGTGGTAGAACATGGGGATGGGTGTAGCTCAGTGGTAGAACATGGGGATGGGTGTAGCTCAGTGGTAGAACATGGGGATGGGTGTAGCTCAGTGTTGGAGGTTGGATGGGTGTAGCTCAGTGGTGGAGGGTTAGTGTTGGAGAACAGACATGTGACCCGTGTGTCCTCAGGTCTGGTCACCCTGAACGACATGAAGGCCAAGCAGGAAGCCCTGGTGAAGGAGAGGGAGAAACAGCTGGCGAAGAAGGAGCAGTCTAAAGAGCTGCAGCTGTGAGTCGCACTGCTCTGCTGGTCATGAGTCTGTCTGTCTGTCTCACTGCTCTGCTGGTCATGTCTCTGTCTGTCTGTCTCACTGCTCTGCTGGTCATGAGTCTGTCTGTCTCACTGCTCTGCTGGTCATGTCTCCTTCTCACTGCTCTGCTGGTCATGTCTCTGTCTGTCTGTCTGTCTCACTGCTCTGCTGGTCATGAGTCTGTCTGTCTGTCTCACTGCTCTGCTGGTCATGTCTCTGTCTGTCTGTCTCACTGCTCTGCTGGTCATGTCTCTGTCTGTCCCACTGTTCTGCTGGTCATGTCTCTGTCTGTCCCACTGCTCTGCTAGTCATGTCTCTGTCTGTCTGTCTGTTTGTCTCACTGCTCTGCTGGTCATGTCTCTGTGTGTCTGTCTCACTGCTCTGCTGGTCATGTTTGTGTGTAAGGGTGTACCTTAATGCCTGTCTCCCCCCCCCCCCGTGTGTGTGTGATGTCTTTCTCCTATGTGTGTGTGTGTGTGTGTGTGTGTGTGTGTGTGTGTGTAGGAAGCTTGAGAAGCAGAAGGAGAGGAAGAGGAAGGAGGAGCAGAAGAGGAAGATTGCCAGTTTATCCTTCAATCCTGATGAGGAGGAAGATGATAATGAAGACGCAGAGGAGGAGGAGGAGGAAGAGGAGGAGGAGGAAGAGGAAGAGGAGTTCTGTGAGTTTCCCAGTTATTATGTTATCAATAGGATGTTATCAATGTGATGTTATGTAGCTTCCCTTCTGTCAACATGGGCCAGCCACCAAATACATAGATGTATAATTTAACACATTATACCTGTCTTCCATAGATGTATAACAGATTATACCATTCCTCCATAGATATATGGTATAACAGATTATACCTGTTCTCTATAGATGTATGGTATAACAGATTACAGTACCCCATGTCTGTTTCTAGATTTCCCAGTAAAGAAGAGGAAGTTGGGGAAGAACCCAGATGTGGACACCAGCTTCCTGCCTGACCGGGACCGAGAGGTGAGGACGAGGATAACCCTCAGGGTTAGGGTTATCACTGATGATAACCCTAACAGATCTAACCCATACAGTGTGTAGAACACAAGGTGAGGACGTCAGTAAGGGTTACTGGACAGATCTAACCAATAGTGTGTAGAACGCACTCACACAACCACAACAGAGTTAGTTAACAGAGTTAGTTTTAAAGATTGAGTAAAGAGACACAATGCTTGGTACCTGAATGTTGGTCTCCCTCTCCTCCTCCTCTCTCCCTCCCCCTCTCCTCCTCCTCTCTCCCTCCCCCTCCCCTCTCCTCCCCCTCTCTCCCTCCCTCTCCTCCCCCTCTCTCCCTCCCTCTCCTCCCCCTCCCCTCTCTCCCTCCCTCTCCTCCCCCTCCCCTCTCTCCCTCCCTCTCCTCCCCCTCCTCCCTCTCCTCCCCCTCCCCTCTCTCCCTCCCTCTCCTCCCCCTCCCCTCTCTCCCTCCCTCTCCTCCCCCTCCCCTCTCTCCCTCCCTCTCCTCCCCCTCCCCTCCCCCCAGGAGGAAGAGAACCGGCTGAGAGAGGAGCTGAGGCAGGAGTGGGAGAGGAAGCAGGAGAAGATCAAAGGTGAGTCTGCCAGCAACACACACTCAGATACACACTCATACACACTCTCTCACACACACACATTGAGTCTCTGGAGTCAGGTGGCTGAGCGGTGGAGTCAGGTGGCTGAGCGGTGAGGGAATCGGGCTAGTAATCCGAAGGTTGCCAGTTCGATTCCCGGTCATGCCAACTGACGTTGTGTCCTTGGGCAAGGCACTTCACCCTACTTGCCTCGGGGGAATGTCCCTGTACTTACTGTAAGTCGCTCTGGATAAGAGCGTCTGCTAAATGTAAATGTAAAATGTAAATGTCTCTGTCAGGATGTATTGTTCAGGTGTGTGTGTCGTCCAGGTGAGGAGATTGAGATCACGTTCAGCTACTGGGATGGATCTGGACATCGGAAGACAGTCAAGGTAGGCTGGCCCTCCTGGTGCTGGGGAGGATGGTGGTGCTGGGGGAGGATGGTGCTGGGGAGGATGGTGGTGCTGGGGGAGGATGGTGCTGGGGAGGATGGTGGTGCTGGGGGAGCTAGCTCATGTTCATGATATTTCTGCGTGTGTGTCGCTACAGATGAAGAAAGGCAACACCATCCAACAGTTCCTGCAGAAAGCTCTGGAAGTTCTTAGGAAGGACTTCAGTGAACTCAGGTGAGGAGGAGAAGGGGGACAGAGGGAGGTGAGGAGAGGAGGTGGGAAGGGGCAGGATGAGGGGAAGGAGAGGGTAGAGGAAAACATTTGAATGCTTCTTGATTTTGCCTCAGCTGACTCGAACCCTTGACTCTGACTCGAACCTCTGACCTCTAACCCCTGACTGCTCTCTGCAGGGCAGCTGGTGTTGAGCAGCTGATGTACATCAAAGAGGATTTGATCATTCCTCATGTGAGTTCTGACACACAGACACACACACAACCTCCAAGTAGACTGAACTTAACATATTATACTATCTAACAAAGAGGAAACTGTTTATATAGTATCTACTATAGAGGATTGTATTTCTATAATATTACTGGTGTTCTCTTCCAGCACCACAGCTTCTATGACTTCATCGTAACTAAAGCCAGAGGCAAATCAGGTGAGTCTCACCTGGACCACCCAGGCAGGCCAGGTGGGCGTAACCATGCCAAAGGCCCTGCAGCCCTCAACCTGAAAGGAGGAAAACTCCCTGATTGGCTCCCTACTCTTCTAGAAAATCTATAATTTGCTCCCAAATATGTGGAAAACATAAATAAATACCAAACGAATAATTAAGTTATTGTTGAAAAGGAATGGTTCCTGAAGGGTGTGTGTGGTTCCTGAAGGATGTGTGTGGTTCCTGAAGGGTGTGTGTGGTTCCTGAAGGGTGTGTGTGGTTTCTGAAGGGTGTGTGTGGTTGTTGCCCCCTGCTGATTGTGTCCTGCTCTGGTCCAGGTCCTCTCTTCAGCTTTGACGTCCACGATGACATACGCCTGGTGAACGACGCCACTGTGGAGAAAGATGAGGTGGGGTTTACTGCTTGACCTTTAACCCACATCCACACATGTAACACACCCACGCCTGTAACACACCCACGCCTGTAACACACACCCACACCTGTAACACACACCCACACCTGTAACACACACCCACACCTGTAACACACCCACACCTGTAACACACCCACGCCTGTAACACACCCACACCTGTAACACACCCACACACATATGTAACACACCCACACCTGTAACACACCCACACACACATGTAACACACCCACACCTGTAACACACACCCACACCTGTAACACACCCACACCTGTAACACACACCCACACAAACAAAAAACAAAAAACGTACAAACATTTTCCCGATCTGACTCAATGGCTGCTGGACATTGCAGATTCAGCCGCTAATAGCCTAATAATAATAAGACTCGTATCACCAGTCCTGTTGTAACCGAATGCCGATGGTATTTAGTATCTCTTACAATGTACTACAAATTAAAAATATTGTTTGTTTAACATGCAAATCATCAGAGCGCGCTTATCACTGCCTTAAAACTTGCAGCATGCGAACTTACGTAGAAGCTGAGTGGGGAACGGTGCAACAGAGAAAGATTTTGTTGTCTTGGCCAGAGAAGATAATGGCCGGGTTTCCCAGATTCGTTAAGAAGCTCTTAACGCTAAGAGCTTCTTAAGAGCGTTCTAAGAACGCTCTAGAACGCTCTTAGAACGCTCCTAAGAAGCTCTTAGCGTTAAGAGCTTCTTAACGAATCTGGGAAACCCGGCCAATGTCATTCGATTTGGATGTGATTCTTATAATAGGCATATACATTTTTCAAACCAGCGCGTTAGCATCAGCGAAGTAGGGCTAGGCCAACTTACGTTTTTCAGGTGGTAGGCTACATCATATTCGACGTCGAACTATGAAAAATAAACCGTTGTTGGCAGAGTTTGCATTCAACGTTTTTCGAGTCACCCGGTACTTTGTAAATGTACTTTAATGAAATGCTGCCATACCACAGATTTCTTTGCCATTTTGACTAATAACACCGACAAAGTAGGCTATGACAGAGTTTGTAGTTCGGCAGCCAATTGTGCTCGTGCCGTGTGCAAAATACCAAAACAAAACAAAGCGCAGATTAACGAAAGGGAAAACAGTAACACCTTTTCTTTTAAATTATATATTTTTAGAGTTGCTTTATTTGTCTTAAATAATATAATCTACAATTTCTGTAGAACATTTGTTAATTCAGCAATGATGACACAAGCAGGAATCAGATCTCCCACTGCCATACGGCAGCTCGACTAAAAAAATCTTAGTCGACCAAGAGCATATCGACCAGAAAATCGACTAGGCGACTGAGTGGGGACAGCCGTAGTGCAGAGCCAGTCTGACCAGGCCTCTGTCCCAGTCTCACGCAGGCAAGGTGGTTCTGAGGAGCTGGTACGAGAAGAACAAGCACATCTTCCCTGCCAGTCGCTGGGAGCCGTATGACCCCGAGAAGAAATGGGACAAGTACACGGTGAGTAGTCCACAACCACAAACTCTATGGTTAGTATCCTACTATGTCATGTTGTTTAATTGTAACTTGTTTAACTACATGCTCTTATGGTTCTTGCCTTTGGCACTTATTTGGTTTTTCACAATGTATGCTTCATGTTTTGGCTACCCGCAATGTTTGGGGCTATCTCGTTGTTATGATCAGTAACCTAGGCACTTTTGTAAAGCTCTCTCTTGGAAGTCGCTTTGGATACAAGCGTCTGCTAAATGAATAAATGTAAATGTACTCGAACCACAACCACACCCTCTATGATTAGTATCCTACCAGAACTAGAATCACACCCTCTATGATTAGTATCCTACCAGAACCAGAATCACACCCTCTATGATTAGTATCCTACCAGAACCACAACCACACCCTCTATGATTAGTATCCTACCAGAACCACAACCACACCCTCTATGATTAGTATCCTACCAGAACCACAACCACACCCTCTATGGTTAGTATCCTACCAGAACCACAACCACACCCTCTATGATTAGTATCCTACCAGAACCACAACCACACCCTCTATGGTTAGTATCCTACCAGCATGCTGTGCTCCCAGCATGCTGGGACACATTCTCTCTCCTGAGTGTTATGCTGCATTTTTATATGGTGACAACATGCAGCCTTGGAGAATGGATTTCTGCCAGATTATGAAACTGGGTCTTGGGGGGGTTAGGGGGGTAGAAGGTGTGATGTGGCAGTGGAACCAGGAAGGAGTGTGGTGTGGCAGTGGAACCAGGAAGGAGTGTGGTGTGGCAGTGGAACCAGGAAGGAGTGTGATGTGGCAGTGGAACCAGGAAGGAGTGTGGTGTGGCAGTGGAACCAGGAAGGAGTGTGGTGTGGCAGTGGAACCAGGAAGGAGTGTGGTGTGGCAGTGGAACCAGGAAGGAGTGTGATGTGGCAGTGGAACCAGGAAGGAGTGTTCACTGTTGGTTTTGTTTTTCAGATTCGGTGAAACGTCCGCAGTGGTCTGGGCCTCTGCTGTCTGGGCCTGTGCTTGTTTCTCTGATTTAGTGTCCTGTTTACTTTGTAATTAATAAACTATTCACTCACAACCATCTAGCTCTGGCCTCTCTCATGCCATAGAAATCTTTCTTTGTTTACACATTCAGAGATTTTGTTGTTCTCAGAAATGTTTTTAATAGCTTCTTGGAAGAACTGGAAAACCACTGTTATGCAACCGAGGGCCACTGAATAAGGACAGCTTTTTACATGGACGTTTAATCATTAGTTGTTTTATGAAATCAACGATTTGCTTGGAAATAAAAATGACTATTGAAATTAGTGTCACCAGTGGCGGCTGCTGAAAATTATTCTAGGTGGGGCTGTGAAATATTCAGTCAATTCAGTAACCATCCTAATACAATTCAACACAAACTGCATGATAAAAGTTCTCTGTTTAATTAATGCACACAGTTATAGGCAAATGTCCACATTTGTGGACTATAAATATCATTACACTCAGATCAGAAATATTGAAAACCAGACATCTGGGCACTTGAGCCACTCCCTGGTATTATTAGGAAACATAACTATTACTGTAAGACTAAATATTAAGGATTTATAGATGAATTTAACACAATCAATTAACTTTGATAGAACGTGCCTGTCCTTATCCACTTCTTCGTTGTGTGACATTCGTCCCGTTGCGTAGCGATAGTCTCTGCCTAGCATGGCAAGCTTGATTGTATTGTAGCGCCGGCTAGAGTTCAAGAATTGAGAAGGAATGTTGCTCATCACTCTTTATTATCACCCCCCTTTTACATCGGACAGTTCGAATAGCCCTCAAACTAGGCAACATTCACAAACGGTGAACACTCAACCTATCCCAAAACACAGATCATCACATTATACACATCAAAACAGAACGAACACAACAATAGAACTGTAAACAATGCTTATGTAACTACGCTACAACCTTATAATTCTTAGCGTTTCTGCCTGCCGCGGTGCATTCTGGGCGCCAAGAGCATGGTCGCTACATGGCCCCCTCTAGCGTGTTGCCTGTCCACAGCAACTAAACGCTAACTTAGAACAAAGTCAGTAAAGCGACGGGGAAGCTGTGCCCTCCATCTTGGTGCCCGTGGAGTCACAGTCTGTTGGCCACCACCAACAATTGCCAAGTCAGGTAGGATGGGCAGGGTGTTAGGTGGTGGTGAAGCTGCGTCGGGTGAGCAGGGCTGGTCCCCAACAGTATGTTGTTCAGTCAGGGGGCGGTAAGGTGCCAACCGATCCCGATGCAACACCACTATCCGCTTCCTGTGTTGAAGTGCCGAGACCACCGCCAGAAGTTCTCTCCGGGTAACACAGTAGTTACGTTCAGGGCGGCTCAACGTTCGACTGTAGTAAGCCACGGCTCTCTCTCCACCATCTCCCTCCTGGGACAGCACTGCCCCAATCCCCACATCACTTGCGTCGGTATCGACGATGAATCGACGTTTGGGATCTGGCAGCGCTAAGACAGGGGCCTCCGTCAAGGCGGCGCGAAGTTGAGCGAATGCCAGCGCACAATCATCGTCCCAGATGAATTCCCGCCTCTTGTCGGTGAGGCGGTGGAGGGGACTGGCGATGGATGCGAACCCCTGGACAAAGCGTCTGTAGTACGAGGCGAGCCCCAGGAAGCTGCGCACCTCTCCGACGTGTCGAGGTACCGGCCAGTTTCTCACTGTTTCCACCTTTGCTGGGTTGGTGGCCACACCCTCCTCCTTGACTACATGGCCCAAAAACTTGACCTCCCGCTGCAAGAGGTCACATTTCTTTGGGCTGAGGCGCAGTCCGGCTCTCCGGATGTCATTGAAGACTTGAATTGACATTGACATGAATTGAGAAGGAATGTTGCTCATCACTCTTTATTATCACCTCCCTTTTACATTGGACAGTTCGAATAGCCCTCAAACTAGGCAACATTCACAAACAGGGTGAACACTCAACCCAAGACACAGATCATCACATTATACACATCAAAACAGAACGAACACAACAATAGAACTGTAAACAATGCTTATGTAACTACGCTATAACCTTATAATTCTTAGCGTTTCTGCCTGCCGCGGTGCATTCTGGGCGCCAAGAGCATACACTCATGTTTTTTTTTTTTTCTTAGATAAATGTTTAATGTCCTTAACTCCTGTAACAGTCCATGCTGTATCTGTTACGAATGTTTTAACCCTTGTGTTATCTTCGGGTCGTTCGGACCCATCAGCCGTGTGACCCACCGTCGTATTGCGACAACTTTACCGCATACAAAAACAAAGTGAAGCATTTTCTTTTAACCGTTGGGCTGTCTCAGACCCCCCACATTGCGAAGGTTAAAAGAAAATTATTTTTATTTGTTTTTGTATTGGGTAAAATTGGGTAAACACAACGATGGTTCGTTATGAACCTTTGGGTCATGTGACCCGAAGGCAGCACGAGGGTTAAAAAGCAAGCACGGGGAGCAAAATAAGGCATTGACATGACTGCATCCAGCTAGCCAGGCCTTTCTGTTGGCACTTCACCCTACTTGCTCACTACCCGTAAGCAAGTAGGGTGAAGTGCCTTGCCCAAGGACACAACATCATTTGGCACGGCTGGGAATCGAACTGGCAACCTTCAGATTACAAGCCCGACTCCCTCACCACTCAGGCATCTGACTCCCACACGTTCTTGTGTCAGATGCAGTGGCTCAGAGCCAAAAATCTGTGGATTAGGATGGAGAAACAAATGCGCAAGGGCAAGGGGGTGCGGAGAAGTTGGGGACCAAAAAAAGTACAAGTCTAGAGGTTGATGCCTCAACATGTTTAGTGCTGTAGCTTCAGTTTCTAAGCCTACAGTACCTGACATTTTGCAAAAACAGGTGAACATAGAACATGGAGGAGAGGTGACTGGCCATGACACTTACTACTCAGCTTTGTAGGGGTTTTGGGGAATGAAACAGTAGGTCTGCATATTTACAGGGACCGCAAAGATGGTGTACTGGTGGGTGGTGTCCGACCGATTGTGTTGGGCCGGTCTGAGCAAAAATGCCAGGGGCATTCCAGTCCTGCTGAGGAACATTATGTTATCATTCATGTTATCATTCATGTTATCAAAACAGTCGATATGGGAGCAGCAAAGATCGGACAAAGCTGTATTGAAATGTATGTTTGTAAATGTCTTAAAAAGCAATATACTGCACGTTTTCAGCTGGATACGCCCTCTGTGGAGAGGGGGATGCAGAGCTGAAGAAGAGTATGGAGGGGAGCAGAAGGGGGAGTGATGAGGGGGGATGCTGGGGTATTTAATATGGGAGAAAGTCTATGTATATTTAAATGATTAAGCTCATGACTGGTGAGTGATACCTGTGTCATCATGTGACTGTTAAGTGTGTATCTGTCTGTTTTAGACCCAAGACTTGGGTTTATACTTCCGGTTATTCTCTGGTTGTAACAATAACTTTTGATGAACATCACATGACTCGTGATGTTGCGCCCGCAAGAACACACAAGACACTCGATGAACACAACGTTTTCTACCAGGCATTTGCAGTATTGTGACAAGCCTTGTAGACAAGCCTAAACTGTCGAACGTCTGTTGAATGACAACTGCGTCACACCAGGTATATCCTACCATCCATAAGGAATATTTTGTAATGTTAGAAAGTTTTATACGTTTCATACTTATTGGGAATAATAACGAGCAAGAACAGTCCCTCTTTGCCGGAGGCTGAACGGCGTTCCGTTGAACTTAATATTTACCGCTGCTGGAAGCACCAGGATACACATTTATTGCAGTTGCAGTTCAAGACTAGCTGGACAGTGACAACATTTTATTAATTTAGCAGACACCTTTATCCAAACATACAAGAGTTATACTGTAGATATAGGGCCTATAGGCTACCAAAAATCAAGGATCAGAAGTGCATAGTTGTAATAGTATTTCGGCGACATTATTAACAAGTTTTAAATGCTAATCAAGCCAAGCTTCTACCTTCTGACCAGTGTTTTGTAGGTGTTTTCCTTTGTCGGCTTTAAAGGGGTGATTGACTGTTTTTGGGGGTATTTCACACTGTTCCTTAAGGTCTCCGAATAGGGTATGTAACATTGGTTGGGCTGAAAATGGCCCGGGTGCAGTTGTATGCCCCCTTATACATCAAGTGAAATTTTCCCGGGAAAAAACGCTAGGTTTTCTCCTTTTATGGTATGCTCATGAATATATACATGAGCTGCGCACTGATTGGTTGGTTTACAACGAATGAAGCTGCGGAGCAAAGAGCAACACTACCAACACTGCGCTAATACAGCTAGTCTAGCTAGAGTCATTTGCTAAGTAAGGTATGTTGATGTGTTTAGAAACGTATTTAGCATTCTACCTATGCTTGATACAGGAGACGTTAGCATTGCTAACTGTTATCGACAAAATCATACTTACAGCTTGCGTTTGTGATGAGCATACGGTTGGAGCACACGGTTCAGCAACAGCGGCTTAGCAAATCCTTTAAAGATCCTGTAAAGTGGAATTAAAAACGAGTTTCAAGTTCACCACACCACAGAATAATGTGTTCGAATGAAAAAAAACACAGACAAGTATGTTAAATTAGGCTTTGAAATTGTAAGAAAATCAGCAGTCTTCTCTGTTTGAGACTGGGGGGGCGTGTCGCCTGAAGGAGCTGAAGCTCGGCCCCCTCGCTGGAAGGCGCCGCCTCTCTCAAGTAAGCTACCTACGACCCAGATAATGGACGCTACGTCAAGAAAACAGTATAGAATTAGAATGTATTTGTTCAATGAGTGAAACATACAGATGCATATAAATGAAATATTCCCCTGAGCTGTAACACAGGAGTAAACATTTACAGCAGAGACAGCAGACAGTGAGCTCTCCAACTAGGCCTACTTCTAGCACATTAGCTACCATTTCACCAAAATACATTCTACACCGAGTAGCCTAATATCAAGTTAGCGGTTTGCACTAATTATAGCAGAGATACCTCTGGAAAAGTTATCTAGTATAATTATAACAAGCACACAGAACTGAGTGATGAACTGCTGGTGGCGGTGGATGGTCCAGGTGCGACCGGAGGATGAACGGCCGGGGGGGCGATGCTCGGTACGGCTCCGCGCTACAAGAGAAGCCGTGTGTTGGTGAACCCCGTCTGTCTCTGGTCCATGTTAAAACTGTCCGCCGTGAAATGGTCAGTGGCGCAGAGGCGGCTATTGGAGTTTATCCGAAGCTTTCCATGAGCGTGGCTCTTCACAAAATCTATCCACCTATTTTTCCTTTCATTATCAACAGGGAACTTAAATGGCGTTGCAGCGCAGCCGGAGTTCTTGCATCCAGGGAAGATGCAGTTGCGGGTGGTGGGAGACATCCTGAAGCTAGCTAGCTAGCTGATGTAAGCTACAATAACAGTACAGCAGGAGGAGCCATTCAGTGATCTGACGTAGATGGGGCGAAATGACGTAGATAGGGCATTTTTTGGCTCTGCCCATTAAAACCTGATCTGAAAACGGAAGAGAAACTGTTCTTCGATATAACCAGTGGTGGAACTAGAGTTTTATACATGGGGTGACCAAAGGGTGGCCAAGGCTACTTCAGGGGGTCCAGAGTCTTGGGTCACTGTTTTCATTAATATATACAGTATAATCTGGGTCTATAAGTGCTGGAACATCCAAAATATTTTTCGGAAAAAAAGCTCAAGCACCAGAGACTTAGAATAACATTTCTGTGTTACAGAAATAACACAGTGCATAGTTTATTTACATAATAAAGTGAAATTACACACCCAAATAAACCCACTGCAATTTGACTTGACAGGTAGCAGAAATCAAGCAGAAATGGACTTGAAAAATATAAATAACTTGGTGCCCAACCACATTACAAATTTACAGTATAATATTTATGTTCATACAGCAAAATAAATGCTTCTTTCAACAAGAGGTCAAATGAGATGTCAATCAGCATCAAATTTCCAGTAGCAAATTAAATTTTGGGGTGGCACCCGGGGTGGCCAATCAGATGTCAGGGGTGTCCAGTGCCACCCCGGACACCCCTGTGGCTCCGCTACTGGATCTAACTCCACATTTCAATGCTACAAAGTTTTAGCGCTTTGCACATGCTTTCAGGAACTCATTTCACACGTATATAATGTACTTAGAAGTAAAACATGGAATTTACTTTACAGGATCTTTAAATTGTCCAAGGTTTTCATTCAAAACTGTCCTCGGTGAAATGGTTTGAGCAAATGTGTAATTGAGGGTCGAACTGCACAGGGATCTTCTCATAGACAAACATCACAGCCCGCCCCGTCGAGTGTTTGGTTCCTTAGGAAGACTCTGAAAAGTGTCAGCATTCCCTGTCCAGCCTGGAACACTGCATTTACCACCGTAGTCCATTTTCAATATGCTAGAAAAACGTTCTTCTGTAATTCTGTGGAAGTACACAGAGCAGCGCAAATCACATTTTGGGGCCTGACCAAGGTAAAGACCAGAGCAAAAAAAGGTGGAGCCACCAAACTCGGTGGCTTTTCTAAACCTACCGTTTTACAGCTACATTTTTTAATTGTGAGATTTACATAGGAAAGAGGTGTCAATGGACTTTGAGGTTCACTGTTTGTCCATTTTACCCACTGAACTGTCGTTATTCAACTGTGACCAGGTAAATTCGGTTCTGCAATCAATGACCCCTTTAATGCTGAACGTCATCACGAGCCTTCGCCGTGACAGTTCTACCGGATGGCCATTGCTGTTAACTGGCAGGTTTAACTGCCTCAGTGGAGTGCTCATTTAGCCTGGAGTCACCACTCCCTCACCTCCCCTCTGCTATTTCTCCTGATCTCCCTCCCTCCTCCTCCCTCTTGCTCTCACGCACCCCCTGAGCAGTGAATCGTCTGAATTCTGAATAGTATCAGCTGTCAGATCCCGAGCTCTTACCTCCCGGGTCAGGAGCGGAAGCGTCCAGCGCAGTGAGGATCGGTACAAGTTCACTTTCTGAGCAATGTCATGTTGACTCGGCCAGCATGTGGAGAACCACGATAATCTACTGCCACGTTCTCACTCTCACGAGCCAGCTAGTGCGGCCACAGGTGAACATGCCTGCGCTCGCACCGGGAAACTGCAGCTTGGAGTGCGTTCGGCAGGTACGTCCTTGTGAACCCTTCTTGGTCTGACGTTTATTATAAATATTCCTTGGCGTATCTGTAACGCCTCTGTCATTGGGTATTATAGAATGTAAGATAGTATTTCTTATCCTTAATCTCCTGCTGTACTTTCTCGATGGACTATTAATGCTTTGCTTGGGATAAAAACGCTTGCTAAATGATGAAATATAAAATATAGTAGAATGATATGACATAGACTTGGCTATAATACCTCTACAGCTGTGGTTGCAAGTTTAGTTCCCAGAACTACTTTTCAAAGAACTAGAACGAATGTAAATGAGTGGCTGAAGTGATCAGTGACTTGTTTTCCTACCCGAGGATCGGTAAGTGGCCTGTTTTCTCTTAACGTTCTACCAGAGTGGGAGCACGTGATTTTTGAGCTCTCCTGTTCTGCAGGCTCAGAAGCACGTTTATAGACGGGTTCCGCACTGGAGACAATGAGAGAGTAGACAACAGAAACAGCCCAAGGCTGAGAGAGAGAGGGGGGGGGGTGGAAAGTGAGAGAGTGAGGGAAGAAAGATTAAACAGCTGGATAATGTCCTTCAGGCATGTGTTGTGCGTTGATGTGTGTGTTGATGTGTGTGTTGGTTCTGCAGGGGTCCCCAGGGTGTGAGTACTGTGTTGGTGTGTGTGTTGATGTGTGTGTTGGTTCTGCAGGGGTCCCCAGGGTGTGAGTACTGTGTTGGTGTGTGTGTTGATGTGAGTGTTGGTTCTGCAGGGGTCCCCAGGGTGTGAGTACTGTGTTGGTGTGTGTGTTGATGTGAGTGTTGGTTCTGCAGGGGTCCCCAGGGTGTGAGTACTGTGTTGGTGTGTGTGTTGATGTGTGTGTTGGTTCTGCAGGGGTCCCCAGGGTGTGAGTACTGCAGGATCAGCAGACAAGATGTGGAGACGAGTCTGGGGATGAGGTCTCTGGAGCAGTTAGGGAGTAAGTCTGGTCTCCTTGACACCATGGTTACACCATCACCATGGTTACATCATGGTTTAGTCATTACACAATCTAATCACATTTAATTTCTGTAGCTCTGGTTACAAGCAATGTGCTTCATATGATCTATTACCAGACCTATAACCAACCGAAACCCTAACCCTAAACCCTCAGATCAGCCCCTAGAACCAACCTAGACCCTCAGATCAGCAGCTAGAACCAACCTAAACCCTCAGATCAGCACCTAGAACCAACCTAAACCCTCAGATCCGCACCTAGAATCAACCTAAACCCTCAGATCAGCACCTAGAACTGACCTAAACCCTCAGATCAGCACCTAGAACCAACCTAAACCGTCTGATCAGTCCCTAAAACCTGGGGCGTCGCTAGACCCTTTAAAAATAAGTTTTTGTTTTAAAAATGTACTTTATTAGTCAGTGCCTTCATTTATATTGATAATCCCGGAAAAAGAAATGCAGAATCCCAATTAAGGCTTGTTAAATCAACGCAGTTGAAAACACAAACTGATGCTTGCAAACTGATGCTTGCAAACTGATGCTTGCAAACTGATGCTGCAAACTGATGCTTGCAAACTGATGCTGCAAACTGATGCTGCAAATGTCCGCGTGCTCCTCTGTACTTGATAATAGCCAATGCAGCGCGTCCTGTTGTTATAACTGCTGAGGTCTGTGTTGTTATAACTACTGAGGTCTGTGTTGTTATAACTACTGAGGTCTGTGTTGTTATAACTACTGAGGTCTGTGTTGTTATAACTACTGAGGTCTGTGTTGTTATAACTGCTGAGGTCTGTGTTGTTATAACTACTGAGGTCTCTGTTGTTATAACTACTGAGGTCTGTGTTTTGTTGTTATAACTACTGAGGTCTGTGTTGTTATAACTACTGAGGTCTGTGTTGTTGTTGTTATAACTACTGAGGCCTGTTGTCAGATAAGTCCTCATTTTTCCCAGCATGCATCACTGCATCTCATGACCCCGCTTTCCAGGTTGTGTCCCGTGGCCATGCAAGTCGTTGCTAGGTGACGAGGATGACGCGTGTCAGCATTACGTTGAGGCCCCGCGTGACTTGACGGTCGACTTCCTTCCCGACCAGGACCCCAAACACGACACCATCATGGTCTCCTGGAGACCCAGCCCCTATGGTGAGTACCTCACCCTCTCTCTCTCTCACCCTCTTATGGTGAGTACCTCACCCTCTCTCTCTCACCCTCACCTTCTCAGACCTTCATTCCTTCACCCCTCTCATCCTCTCCCTCACACAGCCATGTTGTGTGGCTGTGTGGAGAGTGTCAGTCATGTTGTGTGGCTGTGTGGAGAGTGTCAGTCATGTTGTGTGGCTGTGTGGAGAGTGTCAGTCATGTTGTGTGGCTGTGTGGAGAGTGTCAGTCATGTTGTGTGGCTGTGTGGAGAGTGTCAGTCATGTTGTGTGGCTGTGTGGAGAGTGTCAGTCATGTTGTGTGGCTGTGTGGAGAGTGTCAGTCATGTTGTGTGGCTGTGTGGAGAGTGTCAGTCATGTTGTGTGGCTGTGTGGAGAGTGTCAGCCATGTTGTGTGGCTGTGTGGAGAGTGTCAGTCATGTTGTGTGGCTGTGTGGAGAGTGTCAGTCATGTTGTGTGGCTGTGTGGAGAGTGTCAGTCATGTTGTGTGGCTGTGTGGAGAGTGTCAGTCATGTTGTGTGGCTGTGTGGAGAGTGTCAGCCATGTTGTGTGGCTGTGTGGAGAGTGTCAGTCATGTTGTGTGGCTGTGTGGAGAGTGTCAGCCATGTTGTGTGGCTGTGTGGAGAGTGTCAGTCATGTTGTGTGGCTGTGTGGAGAGTGTCAGTCATGTTGTGTGGCTGTGTGGAGAGTGTCAGCCATGTTGTGTGGCTGTGTGGAGAGTGTCAGTGTGTCACTGTGTTGTTGTCCTGCAGGCATCTCCTTCCTGAGGGGCTTCCAGGTGCTGCTGCAGGTCCTGGGAGGAACCCGCTCCTCCTGCCAGCTGCTGCTGCTTTCTAGCCGCACCTCCCTCTCCCCCTCCCATGCACACAGGGTACGCCCTCTTCCTCTCCTGCTCTCTCCCCCTCCCTCCCCCTTCCCTCCCTCTCTCTCCCCCTCCCATGCACACAGGGTACGCCCTCTTCCTCTCCTGCTCTCTCCCCCTCCCTCCCCCTTCCTTCCCTCTCTCTCCCCCTCCCATGCACACATTGTACAGCCTCACCTGCTCTCTCCCCCTTCCCTCCCCCTCTCTCCCCCTCCCATGCACACAGTGTACAGCCTCACCTGCTCTCTCCCCCTTCCCTCCCCCTCTCTCCCCCTCCCATGCACACAGTGTACAGCCTCACCTGCTCTCTCCCCCTTCCCTCCCCCTCTCTCCCCCTCCCATGCACACAGTGTACAGCCTCTCCTGCTCTCTCCCCCTCCCTCCCCCTTCCCTCCCCCTCCCATGCACACAGGGTGCACCCTCTCCTGCTCCCCCTCTCTCCCCTTCCCTCCCCCTTCCCATGCACACAGGGTACGATCTCCCCCTCCCTCCCCCTATCTCCCCCTTCCACACACACAGGGTACCCTCTCTTTCACAATGTAATGGACTGGCTGGTTGGTGTGCAGGTGTTCAGGTGTAACCAGTTGTGTTGTGATGGCTGGTGTGCAGGTGTAACCATGTGTGTGTGTGCAGGTGTACAGGTCTGACCCCTTCCCAGGGCTGGTTCTGGGGGCTCAGTATGTGGTGACAGTCCTGGCCCTGCCTGTGCCTGAACAGTGGGACCGATTCTACCAGAGCAAGACCTTCTCTACACGCTGTGAGGCCACCTACACTCACACACACTCACACATATATATACACACTCACACACACAACCTTCTAGAACACACAACCTTCTCATAGAATACATTTACAATGACTGCTGAATTCTCATGATTAATCAAAAAGAAAATGAGAGGACAAATTACTACAGACTTACAGTGTACTTAGCTGAACATTCACTGGATGCAAAGCTGTCTAACAACAGACTGGTTGTTCTACAGCGTGCCCAGAGAAGATGGGTCTGGACCAGTGCAGGAGAGGTGAGGAACACGGCTAGCGTCACAGCTGTTCTACTGGTGGTCTAGCATGTTGTACTGGTGGTCTAGCATGTTGAACTGGGTAATTTTCTCCTAATGTTCTTGTTCCAGACTGGTACCCCAGACACATTGAGGTGCTGCAACAGGGGTGTGATGTCACCGTGACCTTTAACCTCGCCCCTCCCAACCTGGACATCCACCACTACTTCTCCCTGTGCTACGGAGAAGGCCTGAACAGATACACAGCCATCATCCCTGTGAGATGATGCTCTGTGTGTGTGTCTGTGTGTGTCTGTTTGTCTGTGTGTGTGATGTGTGTATGTGTGTGTGTGGAATGTGTGTGTGTGTGGAATGTGTGTGTGTGTGTACCTGGTCAAAGTATACAGTTCATCTGGAAAGTATTCACAGCGCTTCGCTTTTTCCACATTTTGTTATGTTACAGCCTTATTCCAAGTCGTTATGTTACAGCCTTATTCCAAGTTGGAATTAATTTATTTTTTTCTCAACATTCTACACACATTACCCCATAAGGCCAAAATGAAAAAAGTTTGATTAATATTTTTGATAGATTTGTAAAAAAAATAACTGAACTGGTTGCAGCTCCACTTGAGGGCACTAACAGAATGCTGCCTCCTGGAAATGAGTCTCTGCAGGTTGCAATGTCTGCGTGGCACTAACAGAATGCTGCCTCCTGGAAATGAGTCTCTGCAGGTTGCAATGTCTGCGTACATTGCTTGGTATCATTGTTCCTGTATCAAGTGCGGCATATATTTCAGTGCGGGTTAAAATCCAATTTACAAACACAAAGCTCCCATTCTGGTGGGGTGCTGGTTATAGAAAATGCGGCTTGTTTTCCGAAAAATACGGTAGCTGCTTGATGAGACCAGGTGGGTTTGGGGCAGCTGGTGGTGCTTGATGAGACCAGGTGGGTTTGGGGCAGCTGGTGGTGCTTGATGAGACCAGGTGGGTTTGGGGCAGCTGGTGGTGCTTGATGAGACCAGGTGGGTTTGGGGCAGCTGGTGGTGCTTGATGAGACCAGGTGGGTTTGGGGCAGCTGGTGGTGCTTGATGAGACCAGGTGGGTTTGGGGCAGCTGGTGGTGCTTGATGAGACCAGGTGGGTTTGGGGCAGCTGGTGTTGCACCTGTCACTCTCCAGGAACAGGCTTTGTGAGCACTGTCTACAGGAGGTTCACTGTCTGATGTTGTTGTTGTGGCAGAGCCCCGGGAACAGGACTCACCACAGCTACCTGATCCAGGGCCTGCAGGGGGGACACAACTACACCTGTGAGGTCAGGGCGTGTTCTGCATGCTCGTGTGTACTTAGCATGTGTGTGTACCTGTGTGTACACTGTGTGTGTTCAGCATGTGTGTGTGTGTCATCTTCCACCTTCTCTGCCCACAGATAGCAGCAGATGAAGTGGACTCGGTCAGAAAGGCCTTCAGCATTGAGGTGCTGCACATTCAGACAGGTAGGGCACTGGCTGCTGGGACAGACTGTATCAGTGACGAAAGAGGACTTATGATCATAGAGGAGCTTAAGCAGTATTCACCTGTTTTAATAGTATATCTTCTGACATGCAGTTGAACCTCTCCTCTTCCTCCTCACCCTCCTTCCTCCCTCCTCCTCCTAACCCTCCCTCCTTCTCACCCTCCTTCCTCCTCCTCACCCTCCTTCCTCCCTCCTCCTCCTAACCCTCCTTCCTCACCCTCCTTCCTCCTCCTCACCCTCCTTCCTCCCTCCTCCTCCTCCTCCTAACCCTCCCTCCTCCTCACCCTCCTTCCTCCCTCCTCCTCCTCACCCTCCCTCCTTCTCACCCTCCTTCGTCCTCCTCACCCTCCTTCCTCCCTCCTCCTCCTCCTAACCCTCCCTCCTTCTCACCCTCCTTCCTCCCTCCTCCTCCTAACCCTCCCTCCTCCTCACCCTCCTTCCTCCCTCCTCCTCCTCCTAACCCTCCCTCCTCCTAAACCTCCCCCCTCTCCTCACCCTCCTTCCTCCATCCTCCTCCTCCTAACCCTCCCTCCTCCTCACCCTCCTTCCTCCCTCCTCCTCCTCCTAACCCTCCCTCATCCTCACCCTCCTTCCTCCCTCCTCCCTCCTCCTAACCCTCCCTCCTCCTCACCCTCCTTTCTCCCTCCTCCTCCTCCTAACCATCCCTCCTCCTCACCCTACTTCCTCCCTCCTCCTCCTCCTCCTCCTCCTAACCCTCCCTCCTCCTCACCCTCCTTCCTCCCTCCTCCTCCTAACCCTCCCTCCTCCTAACCCTCCCTCCTTCTCACCCTCCTTCCTCCCTCCTCCTCCTCCTCCTCCTCCTAACCCTCCCTCCTCCTCACCCTCCTTCCTCCCTCCTCCTCCTCCTCCTCCTCCTAACCCTCCCTCCTCCTCACCCTCCTTCCTCCCTCCTCCTCCTAACCCTCCCTCCTCCTCCTCCTAACCCTCCCTCCTTCTCACCCTCCTTCCTCCCTCCTCCTCCTCCTCCTCCTCCTAACCCTCCCTCCTCCTCACCCTCCTTCCTCCCTCCTTCTCCTCCTTCTCCTCCTAACCCTTCCTCCTCCTCACCCTCCTTCCTCCCTCCTCCTCCTAACCCTCCCTCCTCCTCCTCCTAACCCTCCCTCCTTCTCACCCTCCTTCCTCCTCCTCACCCTCCTTCCTCCCTCCTCTTCCTAACCCTCCTTCCTCACCCTCCTTCCTCCTCCTCACCCTCCTTCCTCCCTCCTCCTCCTAACCCTCCTTCCTCACCCTCCTTCCTCCTCCTCACCCTCCTTCCTCCCTCCTCCTCCTCCTCCTAACCCTCCCTCCTCCTCACCCTCCTTCCTCCCTCCTCCTCCTCACCCTCCCTCCTTCTCACCCTCCTTCGTCCTCCTCACCCTCCTTCCTCCCTCCTCCTCCTCCTAACCCTCCCTCCTTCTCACCCTCCTTCCTCCCTCCTCCTCCTAACCCTCCCTCCTCCTCACCCTCCTTCCTCCCTCCTCCTCCTCCTAACCCTCCCTCCTCCTAAACCTCCCCCCTCTCCTCACCCTCCTTCCTCCATCCTCCTCCTCCTAACCCTCCCTCCTCCTCACCCTCCTTCCTCCCTCCTCCTCCTCCTAACCCTCCCTCATCCTCACCCTCCTTCCTCCCTCCTCCCTCCTCCTAACCCTCCCTCCTCCTCACCCTCCTTTCTCCCTCCTCCTCCTCCTAACCATCCCTCCTCCTCACCCTCCTTCCTCCCTCCTCCTCCTCCTCCTCCTCCTAACCCTCCCTCCTCCTCACCCTCCTTCCTCCCTCCTCCTCCTAACCTTCCCTCCTCCTAACCCTCCCTCCTTCTCACCCTCCTTCCTCCCTCCTCCTCCTCCTCCTCCTCCTCCTCCTAACCCTCCCTCCTCCTCACCCTCCTTCCTCCCTCCTCCTCTTCCTCCTCCTCCTCCTAACCCTCCCTCCTCCTCACCCTCCTTCCTCCCTCCTCCTCCTAACCCTCCCTCCTCCTCCTCCTAACCCTCCCTCCTTCTCACCCTCCTTCCTCCCTCCTCCTCCTCCTCCTCCTCCTAACCCTCCCTCCTCCTCACCCTCCTTCCTCCCTCCTCCTCCTCCTCCTCCTTCTAACCCTCCCTCCTCCTCCTCCTAACCCTCCCTCCTTCTCACCCTCCTTCCTTCTCTTCACCCTCCCTCCTCAGACCCCTCCTCCCTGGCAACGGGTTCAGGGTCTCCGGCCCTGCTGCTTCCTGTAGGCCTGGCTCTGTCCGCCATATTTGTAGTCCTGCTGTCGGTGCTGATCAGGAGACGATCTCGTCTGTGGATGAAGGCTCTGGACATGGCGAGGCCAGGTGTGTGTTTCACCACAGCTTCTCACAGCAGGTTTGGTGTTTTGTACAGATACGCTACTGTGCATGAGAAATGTCTGCTCTGATTGGTCTCACATATCTGTCCACATTCAAAAGCTAAGCTTGGTGTGTACCAAGATGCAATTTTGAAGATGGAGTCAATCGCCTTTATAAGGTTGCATTGTAAACTGAAAACCAACATTGCCATGGTTACTTGTTCTGTTTTGCTTGTTGTTCAAGAGGTTCACCTGAACGTCTTCCTGTCATGTGACCCCAGACACCACACAGCAGCATCCTGACCAGAGTGGCTCACCAGAGGAAATTATATCACCAGAGGAAGTGACATCATTGACCAGCAGCAGGTCGACGCCTCCTCGGCTTCTGATTTGCTACAGCAGTCGGGATGGCCCCGCCCACGTCAGGGCTGTCATGCACCTGGGAGCCTTCCTTCAGCAACACATGGCCACTCAGGTACCAGAGTCTGGGAGAGGGTGTGTGTGTGTGTGTGTGTGTGCACCTGGGAGCCTTCCTTCAGCAACACATGGCCACTCAGGTACAGGAGTCTGGGAGAGGGTGTGTGTGTGTGTGTGTGTGTGAGTATTTTTTGGAGTGAGTGAGAGAGTGTGTGTGTGTGTTTGTTGGAGTGAGTGAGAGAGTGTGTGTGTGTGTTTGTAACAAGGAGAAAATGTTTCCAAAAGATTTTTGTTCTGATTGGTCATATGCATCCTAATGGACCCAAATGTTGTGTATGTGTATGGTGTGTGTGTATATGGTGTGTCTGTGTGTTTATGTATGTATGGTATGTGTGTGTATGTATGGTGTGTGTGTGTGTGTGTATGTATGTATGGTGTGTGTGTGCGTGCAGGTGTGTCTGGACCTGTGGGACTCTCTGAGCGTGGCGGAGGAGGGCAGGGTGGGATGGCTCAGCCGGCGGCTGCAGGAGAGCGACTACGTCCTGGTGCTGTGCTCCCGAGGGATGAAGACACACACCCCCCCGTGGGAGGAGGGGGAGGAGAGCAGCTCCTCCTTAGCCGTGGCCCTGATTGCAGAGGAGCTGGGTCGCACCAGGGCCAAAGGTCATGACCTCTCCAAGTACATGACGGCCATGTTTGAGTACAGTGCTGAGCGTGACGTCCCGGGAGCTCTGGGGCTGCTGAGTGCGTACCGGCTGCCCCGCGACCTGCCGCTGCTCTTCTCCCGCCTGCACCGCCTCGCCCTGCACCGGCCCGGAGCCGCCCTGATGCTGCCCGGCCTGTCAGAAGAGGGCTATGCCTTGCTGCCTGCAGGGGCCGCCCTGAGGAACACCATCCTGGAGGCGGGGCTAGAAAGTAACGACTTCCTGGAGGTGGGGCTAGAGCAGTGGGCTGACAGAGGGGGCGGAGCTACAGCACCACATACAGAGACTGTGTGATTAACTAGCAACATACAGATATACACTAGAGATGCTAGGCCTATTTCACTTCCAGTCTCTACTCCAACAATGGCCCCAACTGCAGTGACAATTACAGTCATTCTACCAGGTAGTGTTTGGAGAAACATAACTACCAAGGACTCTGGGATACATAACACAGTCTAATCAACCTAAATGTGAAAGTGATTGTATGTACATAATATATACAGTGTATATATATGAACCACATTTACAGTTCATCCCAAATATTGTACTCATACTTAGCTCTGAAATAAAATCTTACACTGTGACTTTATATACATGCATAATTTAATATATGAAACAGATCAGGCACTTGGAGACTGATCAATATAAGCTCTGCAGATTCAGATCTCTGTGATGTGTAGGGTGATCGCAGAGCTGTTTTTTAGCATGTATAACAACTGATCTGTTACATGTTAAAAAGTATATTTGTGTTTATATTTGGGAAACACATACTTCAATAATGTGGTGGGTGTGTTGGATAGGTGACCATGCCTTATCTTTAATCAAGTAAAATAATAAAGCTACTAATTTAGAGGCACATTGTGTCTTGATATGTCTTGTTACCAGTGACTAGACAACCTCTCTCGGCTGTCGTCTCAGATTAAATTATAAATAGTGCAGTGCTTGTGATGTTTGTGCTTGTGATGTTTGTGCCTGTGATGTTTGTGCCTGTGATGCAGTGTCTGTGATGCAGTGCCTGTGATGCAGTGTCTGTGATGCAGTGCCTGTGATGCAGTGTCTGTGATGCAGTGCCTGTGATGCAGTGCCTGTGATGCAGTGCTTGTGATGCAGTGCCTGTGATGCAGTGTCTGTGATGCAGTGCCTGTGATGCAGTGCTTGTGATGCAGTGCCTGTGATGCAGTGTCTGTGATGCAGTGCCTGTGATGCAGTGCTTGTGTTGCAGTGCTTGTGCTGCAGTGCTTGTGCTGCAGCTGCAGTGTTTCTCGGTTGGTGTTGGTCTACATTTCACAATTTACATAATAATAATAATAAGACTTATTTATATAGCACATGTCATACAAGAATTGCAGCTCAATGTGCTTTACATAAAATCAATAAAAACAATAATACAAGTGATAAATGTAATACAAATATATAAAAAATAAGAATAAAAATGTAACTCAACAAAATACAAGCCGTAGTCTTTGCGGGAATCAAAACACATAAGCCGCAGTCTTTGCGGTATCTCGAATCCGTCTTAGACTCCCTCAAACTACTTGTTCATCCTCCACATCATCTAGTCATTTATGCATTTCATTAAAGCAATTAGGCCTACTCATGAACAAATTGCCGATGCTTTTGAACATGCATCCAACTGTCTGCTGTTTCCCAAATTATCAATTGACATGGAACTGAATACATGGCTTTCGTCCTCTTCCAATCAGTATCCTTCTTTGTCTCATCATCCAATCAATATCCTTATTTTGCATGAAGTAGGCCTACATTTCATTAAAGCAATTAGGCCTACTCATGAACAAATTGCCGATGCTTTTGAACATGCATCCAACTGTCTGCTGTTTCCCAAATTATCAATTGACATGGAACTGAATACATGGCTTTCGTCCTCTTCCAATCAGTATCCTTCTTTGTCTCATCATCCAATCAATATCCTTATTTTGCATGAAGTAGGCCTACTCATGGTGCAACATGGTAATCTTTTAACCATATTTATTTTTCGGAAACGCAAAGCGCTCCTCCAAACAACTTCAACCGCACGTCCTTGGGTTCTGGACAACTGCAAAATTCCAACTTTGCACAGAGCCCGGTTCTCAAGCTAATAGTAACACTAAAAACCCACACTGTACTTTCATACCAACAGCCACACACTCACAAACAGCGATTCCTTGCATTATAGTATAGATTATACAGTTTATATATATATTTAAAAAAATACTTGTAAAGAAAGAGTCTTCCGCCGGCACTAAAGCAGCCTTTCTGAACAAGTGTTTATTATAAAATCCTGTCTGTAGTAGTAGGCAACCCGAAAATAAAATTCCGTAAGTCAAGACAAAACATTTTGATTGGCTTGCCAGAAGGACTACGTTTCTCACCGGCTCCTCTCTTTCCGCTCTCGGTTCTCTCGTGAGCAGACGCACCAGCGTGCAATCATGGTGCTCGACTTGGACCTGTTTCGGACCGACAAAGGCGGCGATCCTGAAGTGGTCAGAGAGACGCAAAGAAAGAGATTCAAAGATGTGACGCTTGTGGATAAACTTATTGAAGCAGATACAGAATGGAGAAAATGTAAGTTCCACCATCAAGCTGGCTAACGTTCGGTGTAGGTAGCGTGTTAGCTAGCTAACAAACCACCATTCATTGAATATGAGTCCGCATGGCATGGAAGTTGTATCTGCCTAGCGACGCTAGTTTATGATGGCCACATGTGATGTGCCTAAAAATGAGAACAACGTTATATCCTGATCGTATACCGGGGTGTTTCTGCAATTGGCCGTGAGCTTGGTAGTGACTTAGCCAACTAGCTAACCATCTAGCTACTATGGTCGGTGTGTGAACAACCATACGGTACGTCATCCAATTCACAATCTGATGCAATCCCTTCCTGCCTTGTCGCTGTCAAACCTCGCCCCGTAGCGCCGTGGAGCCGTCTAACAACGGCAATATTGTCATCAAGTACACGACACTATAGTTAATCTACACCTGTATTTGTTTATGAAGCTAGCATGGTGTCCGTTTCCCATCATTAGTATGAAGCTAAATTAATGAGAACGCATTGGGCTGTTTTCAAGATGCTGAGTGATCACTTCCCCCCCACCCCTTCCATCTGCTCCCACCCCCCACCCCCAGGTCGCTTCACTGCAGACAACCTGAACAAGGCAAAAAACCTGTGCAGCAAAAGCATCGGAGAGAAGATGAAGGTAGGGCCTCACCTCCCCTTAGTTTAACATGCTGGCTCTTGGAACCCATCATCTCCCCACTGCGAGGGGAGCAGGAGTGTGTGTTAATACTGTGTATGTGTGTGTCTGTGCGTGTGTGTATCTATGTGTGTGTGTGTGTGTGTGTGTGTAGAAGAAGGAGCCAGTGGGGGAGGATGATGATTCTGTTCCTGAAGATGCCCAAAACCTGGAGGCCCTGAATGCTGAAACACTCTCAGTATGTACACACACATATATATGAATACATATACGCATATACACACATAGAAACATACACACTTACCCCCCCCCCCCCCCCAAGGCCCTGACTGTGTCTCAGATCAAGCGTGTTCGTGCGCTGGTGGACGAGGCTGTGCAGCGCAGTGACAGCGAGCGGTTGAGGCTGGAGGCCGAGCGCTTTGAGTACCTGAGAGAGATCGGTAACCTGCTGCACCCCTCCGTACCCATCAGCAATGACGAGGTCTGACTCTGCTGCCTTACAAACTCCCCTCACCCTCCTCCATCTCCTCTTCCTTCCCCTCTCTCCTCTTCTCTTCCTCACCCTCCTCACCCTCCCTCCTCCATCTCCTCTTCCTCACCCTCCCTCCTCCATCTCCTCTTCCTCACCCTCTCTCCTCCATCTCCTCTTCCTTCCCCTCTCTCCTCTTCTCTTCCTCCCCCTCCTCACCCTCCCTCCTCCATCTCCTCTTCCTTCCCCTCTCTCCTCTTCTCTTCCTCCCCCTCCTCACCCTCCCTCCTCCATCTCCTCTTCCTCACCCTCCCTCCTCCATCTCCTCTTCCTTCCCCTCTCTCCTCTTCTCTTCCTCCCCCCCTCCTCCATCTCCTCTTCCTCCCCCTCCCTCCCTTCTCTTTTCTTCCTCCCCCTCCCTCCTCTTCTCTTCCTCCCCCTGCGCCTCCTCCATCTCCTCCCCCTCACCCTCCCTCATCTCCTCTTCCTCCCCCTCTCATGTCCTTTTCTCTTCCTCCCCCTCCCTCCCTCCTCTTCTCTTCCTCCCCTCACCCTCCTCCATCTCCTCTTCCTCCCCCTCCCTCCTCCATCTCCTCCCCCTCACCCTCCCTCCCTCATCTCCTCTTCCTCCCCCTCTCATCTCCTTTTCTCTTCCTCCCCCTCCCTCCTCTTCTCTTCCTTCCCTCCCCCTCTTCCATCTCCTCCTCCTCCCCCTCCGTCCCTCATCTCCTCTTCCTCCCCCTCTCTCATCTCCTTTTCTCTTCCTCTCCCTCCCTCCTCTTCTCTTCCTCCCCTCACCCTCCTCCATCTCCTCCCCCTCCTCTTCCTCCATCTCCTCCCCCTCCCCCTCCTCCATCTCCTCCCCCTCACCCCCCTCCCTCCTCCATCTCCTCCCCCTCACCCCCCTCCCTCCTCCATCTCCTCCCCCTCACCCCCCTCCCTCCTCCATCTCCTCCCCCTCACCCCCCTCCCTCCTCCATCTCCTCCCTCACCCCCCTCCCTCCATCTCCTCTTCCTCCCCCTCACCGTCCCTCCTCCATCTCCTCTTCCTCCCCCTCCCTCCTCCATCTCCTCTTCCTCCCCCTCCCTCCTCCATTTCCTCCCCCTCCCTTATCTCCTCTTCCTCACCCTCCCTCCTCCATCTTCTCTTCCTCCCCCTCCCTCCTCCATCTTCTCTTCCTCCCCCTCCCTCCATCTCCTCTTCCTCCCCCTCCCTCCTCCATCTCCTCTTCCTCCCCCTCCCTTATCTCCTCTTCCTCACCCTCCCTCCTCCATCTTCTCTTCCTCCCCCTCCCTCCTCCATCTTCTCTTCCTCCCTCCTCCATCTTCTCTTCCTCCCCCTCCCTCCTCCATCTCCTCTTCCTCCTCCTCCATCTCCTCTTCCTCCTCCTCCATCTCCTCTTCCTCCTCCTCCATCTCCTCTTCCTCCCCCTCCCTCCTCCATCTCCTCTTCCTCCCCCTCCCTTATCTCCTCTTCCTCACCCTCCCTCCTCCATCTTCTCTTCCTCCCCCTCCCTCCTCCATCTTCTTTTCCTCCCCCTCCCTCCTCCATCTCCTCTTCCTCCTCCTCCATCTCTTCTTCCTCCCCCTCCCTCCTCCATCTCCTCTTCCTCCCCCTCCCTCCTCCATCTCCTCTTCCTCCCCCTCCCTCCTCCATCTTCTCTTCCTCCCCCTCCCTCCTCCATCTCCTCTTCCTCCCCCTCCCTCCTCCATCTCCTCTTCCTCCCCCTCCCTCCTCCATCTTCTCTTCCTCCCCCTCCCTCCTCCATCTCCTCTTCCTCCCCCTCCCTCCTCCATCTTCTCTTCCTCCCCCTCCATCTTCTCTTCCTCCCCCTCCCTCCTCCATCTCCTCTTCCTCCCCCTCCCTTATCTCCTCTTCCTCACCCTCCCTCCTCCATCTTCTCTTCCTCCCTCCTCCATCTCCTCTTCCTCCTCCTCTATCTCCTCTTCCTCCAACTCCCTCCTCCATCTCCTCTTCCTCCCCCTCCCTCCATCTCCTCTTCCTCCCCCTCCCTCCTCCATCTCCTCTTCCTCCCCCTCCCTTATCTCCTCTTCCTCCCCCTCCCTCCTCCATCTTCTCTTCCTCCCCCTCCCTCCTCCATCTCCTCTTCCTCCCCCTCCCTCCTCCATCTTCTCTTCCTCCCCCTCCCTCCATCTCCTCTTCCTCCCCCTCCCTCCATCTTCTCTTCCTCCCCCTCTCTCATCTCCTCTTCCTCCCCCTCCCTCATCTTCTGTTCCCCCCCCCTCATCTTCTGTTCCTCCCCAATCTCCTCTTCTCTTCTTGGTGGTACAGTACACACATCCTTCACTCAAATAGAAGTACAGATACTCATGTTTAAAAAGACTCTGGTAAAAGTTGAAGTACTGACTACACTTTATCACTGTGTGTGGGCTCTGACATATACTTAAGTAAAAAGTAGCCATTATAACTACTTGTTTTGGTGTCATGCTGGTAACTGCTGTTCAAATCGTATTAATTCAGAAAGAAACTATAGACACGCAGCACATTCGCCAGGAATCCTTTTTGACGCAGATCATTTCAAACATCTCCCTCATATGGCCATGGGTGATCAGTAATGTCTTTATTCTCAGTCATGTCGACATCACTAACTCTGTCTGCCTCATCCATAAAGTACCCTCTTTTTCTCCAAAAAATTAATAAATCAACCTTTCAAATGTTTTTTTCCAAAAGTGTTTTCCCACAAACAGTGAAAAAAATCTACTTAAATACAGTATTTCTTCCCATCTCTGGTGCTGGTGTGTGTAGCTGTGTGTGTGTGTGTGTATATATATTAAAGTGTGTGTGTTGGCAGGATGCAGATAACCGCGTGGAGAGGACGTGGGGGGATTGCTCCGTGCAGAAGAAGTACTCCCACGTGGACCTGGTGGTGATGATCGACGGGTACGAGGGAGAGAAGGGGGCCGTGGTGGCTGGCAGCAGGGGCTACTTCCTCAAGGTACACACACACACACTCACACACACACACACACACACACACACAATGGATACACTCACACACTCATACCCCCCCCCCCCTGCAGGGCCCGCTGGTGTTCTTGGAGCAAGCTCTGATCAGCTACGCTCTGCGGGTGCTCTACAGTAAGCAGTACACGCCCCTCTACACACCCTTCTTCATGAGGAAGGAGGTCATGCAGGAGGTCGCCCAGCTCAGCCAGTTTGACGACGAACTCTACAAGGTAGGAGCCCTGACGACCTCCTAACTAACCCAGTAACTAGCCCCGTAACTAGCCCCGTAACTAGCCCCGTAACTAACCCAGTACCTAGCCCCGTAACTAGCCCCGTAACTAGCCCCCGTAACTCTACAAGGTAGGAGCCCTGACGACCTCCTAACTAACCCAGTACCTAGCCCCGTAACTAGCCCCGTAACTAACCCAGTACTTAGCCCCGTAACTAGCCCCGTAACTAGCCCCGTAACTAACCCAGTACCTATCCCCGTAACTAGCCCCGTAACTAGCCCCGTAACTAGCCCCGTAACTAACCCAGTACCTAGCCCCGTAACTAGCCCCGTAACTAGCCCCGTACCTAGCCCAGTACCTAGCCCCGTAACTAGCCCCGTAACTAGCCCCGTAACTAGCCCCGTAACTAGCCCCGTAACTAACCCAGTACCTAGCCCCGTAACTATCCCCCGTAACTCTACAAGGTAGGAGTCCTGACGACCATGTAACTAATCATGTCTCTACGACTGCTGACTAGTATACCTAACCTCTCTTCCTCCCCCCAGGTGATAGTCCTGACTGCTGACTAGTATACATTTAGACATTTAGTCATTTAGCAGACGCTCTTATCCAGAGCGACTTACAGTAAGTACAGGGACATTCCCCCCGAGGCAAGTAGGGTGAAGTGCCTTGCCCAAGGACACAACGTCATTTGACATGGCCAGGAATCGAACTGGCAACCTTCAGATTACTAGCCCGATTCCCTAACCACTCAGCCACCTGACTCCCTATACCTAACCTCTCCTCCCCCTCCTCCCCCCAGGTGATAGGGAAGGGCAGTGAGAAGTCGGAGGACAGCAGCATTGATGAGAAGTACCTGATCGCCACCTCGGAGCAGCCAATCGCAGCCTTCCTGCGAGATGAGTGGCTGAAGCCTGAGGATCTGCCAATCAGATATGCCGGCTTCTCCACCTGCTTCAGACAGGAAGTGGGCTCGCATGGGCGTGACACCCGGGGCATCTTCAGAGTCCACCAGTTTGAGAAGGTGAGGAGGCTGTTATTAGTCATGGTTCACACTGGTGATTAGAGGCCTTTGTACAAAAAATACAAAATTGTGAACATGTAACATTTACATACTGAACCTCTCCTTCCCCTCCCCAGATCGAGCAGTTTGTCTATGCGTCTCCTCATGATAACAAGTCGTGGGAAATGTTTGATGAGATGATCGGCACAGCAGAGGAGTTCTACCAGTCGCTGGGTATTCCCTACCGTATTGTCAACATCGTCTCTGGTACGTACACACACTCACCCAACACTCACCCACACACACACCCAATACACACACCCAATGTTCCCTAGTATGTAGTTTCTGTGTAGAGCGCGTACCTGAGGCTGGAACACTGGGGCTCCAGCCCAGGGCGTCACTGGGGCTCCAGCCCAGGGCGTCACTGGGGCTCCAGCCCAGGGCGTCACTGGGGCTCCAGCCCAGGGCGTCACTGGGGCTCCAGCCCAGGGCGTCACTGGGGCTCCAGCCCAGGGCGTCACTGGGGCTCCAGCCCAGGGCGTCACTGGGGCTCCAGCCCAGGGCGTCACTGGGGCTCCAGCCCAGGGCGTCACTGGGGCTCCAGCCCAGGGCGTCACACACGCATCAACACGTGTGGTGCGCACACACAACATACTCCCTCCAACACACACAGACACACATCAAACACCAGCATTATAACACATAATATAAACAGTACCGTAATTTTCGGACTATAAGGCGCACCTGAATATAAGCCGCAGCAGCTAAATTGAATGATGTGTACATATATAAGCCGCACTGGGCTATAAGCCGCAGGTGTTTTAATGTTTAATTACCATATGTAAGGGTTCGTGCACAGAGGGGATTGTCGGGAAAGAGATGGCTGCTTGAGGAAGCTCCCATTTATTAACATTTCAACAAACAAGTTGCATATTTGCATAACTTATTCGAGTGTTACCATTTAGTGCAATAGTAGCTACAGAACATACTGTGCTGTGTAAACTGTACTGTATCACATAGCGTTTCAGACACAAACTTTTCAACCTTCAAACTTAAACGGTGCGCTCCCAGCGCACATACCGGCAGTGATCTACAGCAGTGGTTTTCAACCAGTGGTCCTTGAGGGAGTGCTAGGGGTTCCTCAGTAAATTAGTTAATAGCGTCACAATCATTTAACCACTTAACTTTGGCTATTTTTGAAAAACCTTGAAAAAGTGTGCACATCTTTGAATATTTATATTTTTTTAAAGCGAAAATTTACTGATATCTTAGAGGCCATTAGCTGTAAAAATCCATATATTAGCCGCACCGTTATATAAGCCGCAGGGTCGAAAAATTGGAAAAAAGGCACGGCTTATAGTCTGAAAATTACGGTAGATACTATACTTTTTTTTTTAAACCATGTTTTTATTCAAGAAAGATAAGACAATACAGATCCATTAATTTAGGTACAGTGTCTTGATTTCTGTTTTCTTATTTGAGAATCAATCCCATCCCACACACACCCCCCACATACTGCCAATACCAACAAGGCAAAAGCAAAAAAAAAATAAAATAAAAAAGATAGGAGGAGGAGGGGGTTGAGAGAGGGAGCAATTCCCACTCTGCGTAAAGCTCACATCAGGTACACAGCTGTGCATACTGGGCAAAGCTGTTAGGGCCTTTTATTAGGGTTAGATGGCTGAGCGGTTAGGGAATCGGGCTATTAATCAGAAGGTTGCCGGTTTGATTCCCAGCCGTGAAAAATGATCTTGTGTCCTTGGGCAAGGCACTTCACCCTACTTGCCTCGGGGGGAATGTCCCTGTACTTACTGTAAGTTGCTCTGGATAAGAGCATCTGCTAAATGACTAAATGTAAATGTAATAAACCCCGGAAACTTTATTTCTGTCGAATATTCCTCCCCTTCAATAATACCAATTGGTATTGTATTTTATATCGTTGGAAAGCCTGATTAGTCACCTTTACAACAAGAATGTGCCAAAATCCCCTGCAATATTCTTCTGTTGGTATTCACTTTCGTTTTGAGCTTCAAGTGGGATCAGCTTGGGCGTGCTGTACGTGCCAAGAGTGACCAACGCAAACATGTTGGCTGACTTGCGACAAACCCTGGTTGAGGAATGGGATGCCATCCCACAGCAGTGTGTGACCAGGCTGTTGACCAGCATGAGGAGGAGGTGCCAAGCTGTTGTGGCTGCATATGGATCTTCCACACGCTACTGAGGTCCCTGACAGTGTAAAATGAATAAAGTGTAAAAATGGCCAATATGTGTTGTTTTTTCCTTATTACAGTGGGAGAGTGCAATCATCCAATCCACCAAGCAACTCAAAACGAGAGTGAATACCAACAGAAGAATATTGAAGGGGATTTTGGCAATTTTGGGGGGGGCGCTACCCACATGGTTAGCTGTGTCGCTCATTCCACGAATGCACAATACTTACAAGTTGTACCGCGTTGTAAATGTGACTAATCAGGCTTTCCAACGATATAAAATACAATACAAATTGGTATTATTGAAGGGGAGGAATAATCGACCGAAATAACGTTTCCGATTTTTTTTTTAGGAGTTTATTATCTGGGGGGTTAGGGTAAGGTGTTAAGCCTCTTAAAGTGAATTCAAATGAATGGTCATTACCCAGCTTCCACAGAGCTTGATAACAACCCATTCATTTGAATCAGGTGTGCTGGAGCAGGGAAACATCTAAAACATGCAGGACAGCAGCCCTCGAAGACCAGGATTGGAGAACCCTGTTCTAGAAGAATACTTAATTTTTCCTAATTTCAGGAATAGCATCAGGTCATTAAGCCAGACTGACGCATTCGGTGGTTGAGATTTCCACTCCAGTACTATCCTTCTACAAGCCACCAGAGAGACAAAAGCAAATGCGTTTTTCTTATTAGTGGACATTAAGACCCTAACCCTCACTTACTTATACACCAAAAATTGCAATTTTTGCATTCGGCCTCACAATTGTGTCAAATGCTTCATTTAAAATTTTGCAAACAGTTGACCAGAAGTCACTTAACTTTGGACAAAACATGTGAGCCATGTCTGCTGAAGTACTGCAGTCACACCTGGCATCCATGTATGGATATATTTTGGACAGTTTTGATTTGGTGTAATAAATTCGACAGTAGGTACTATACTGTATGTCATATTGTATATTAGTATATATCAGTCATATTATTTCTCAGTACATATTGTGAGTATGTGTTGTGTAACAGTGTGTTGTCCGTGTTGCAGGAGCGTTGAACCACGCTGCCAGTAAGAAGCTGGACCTGGAGGCCTGGTTCCCCGGCTCAGTGGCCTTCAGGGAGCTCGTCTCCTGCTCCAACTGCACCGACTACCAGGCACGCCGCCTTCGCATCCGCTACGGCCAGACCAAGAAGATGATGGACAAGGTGGGGGGTAGGGGGTTTGGTGTGGGTATTCACCTGTGTGTGTGTTTGTATACACCTGTGTGTGTGTGTGTGGTTGTGTTTATTCACCTGTATGTGTATTCACCTGTGTGTGTGTATACACCTGTGGTTGTGTTTATTCACCTGTGTGTGTGTGCATGTATACACCTGTGTGTGTGTATACACCTGTGTGTGTATTCAGCTGTATGTGTATTCAGCTGTGTGTGTGTATACACCTGTATGTGTATTCAGCTGTGTGTGTGTATACACCTGTATGTGTATTCAGCTGTGTGTGTGTATACACCTGTATGTGTATTCAGCTGTGTGTGTGTATACACCTGTATGTGTATTCAGCTGTGTGTGTGTATACACCTGTATGTGTATTCAGCTGTGTGTGTGTATACACCTGTATGTGTATTCAGCTGTGTGTGTGTATACACCTGTATGTGTATTCAGCTGTGTGTGTGTATACACCTGTATGTGTATTCAGCTGTGTGTGTGTATTCACCTGTGTGTGTATTCACCTGTGTGTGTATTCACCTGTGTGTGTATTCACCTGTGTGTGTATTCACCTGTGTGTGTATTCAGCTGTGTGTGTATTCACCTGTGTGTGTGTGTGTGCAGGTAGACTTTGTGCACATGCTGAATGCCACCATGTGTGCGACCACGCGTGTGATGTGTGCCATTCTGGAGAACTACCAGACAGACGAGGGAGTCACCGTACCAGAGACACTCAGGGACTACATGCCCCCTGGTGAGACACTCATCTACACACACACACACACACACACACACACACACACACACACACACACACACACACACACACTCATATACATGTAGAAACACTCACACACACACTCATATACATGTAGACACACTCACACTTGTAAACAGGATGAGGTTATTAATACTACTCCCTCCTCTCCTCTTCCCCATCTCTTTTCTCGTCTCCACCCCTCCCTCTCCTCCTCTCGTCTCCACCCCTTCTCCTCCTCTCTTCTCCTCCTCCTCTCGTCTCCACCCCTCCTCTCCTCCTCCTCCTCGTCTACACCACTCCTCCTCTCGTCTCCACCCCTTCTCTCCTCCTCTCGTCGCCACCCCTCCTCCTCTCGTCTCCACCCCTTCTCTTCTCCTCTCGTCACCACCCCTCCTCCTCTCCTCCTCCTCTCGTCACCACCCCTCCTCCTCTCCTCCTCCTCTCGTCTCCACCCCTCCTTTCCTCCTCTCGTCTCCTCCTCTCCTCCAGGTCTGAAAGAGATGATTCCCTTCGTGAAGCCGGCTCCCATCGACCAGGAAGTGTCCCGGAAGCAGAAGAAGCAGCAGGAATCTGGAGGCAAGAAGAAGAAACAGGGGGGCGGGGCCCAGGGCCTGAGCTCACAGGTGGAGAACATGTCCGTCAGCAGCTCCTAAGCTGCTGATTGGTCCGTTCACTGAAGTTAAGATGACAAATAATCTCTCCCTCTCCTTTTATCATCTCCTATCTCTCCTCTCCCTATCTCTCCTCCCCCTATCTCTCCTCCCCCTATCTCTGCTCAACATCTGAAGAGTGACCCTCTCCCCAGCACCCCCCTCCCTCCATCGTGAAGGAACACACTTATGTTATTACCTTCATCATCATCATGTTGCTAGACGTCCTTGTAGAGAGGATGTCAGGACCATGTATGTACAACCTGTATGATCTCACTGTGTCAACAACAATGATAAATAAACACAAACATCAGTAAACAATATTCTGAGTGTTATTTCCCCATTGTGAGATCTTTATCAGCTAGGAGTAATAAGGAAGTGTCTCCTGGTTAAACATTACCTCTTCCAGACTTTACCCAGTTGCCACATCCCCAGATCTCTTCCAGTCACACAGGTACGTTCACACTTATGGTTCGGTTGTTTTGAACTGTGTTTGGAAATACACTCTTACCACTAAAATACTGTTACTACTATGATCTGTACTTTCTTTATGAGCTATTTATGTGTAGTTTCGGATTAAAGCGTTTGCTAAATGAAGACTATGCAAGTTGATTTATCAACAGCTACCGAGTGACGAACAGGAAGGACAATCCTACCAGCTGGAACCGACAGGTGGGTGAGAGAGAGAGTGAGGAGGGGAGAGTGAGAGAGAGTGAGGAGGGGAGAGTGAGAGAGAGTGAGGAGGGGTGGGAGAGAGAGAGAGTGAGGAGGGGAGAGTGAGAGAGAGTGAGGAGGGGAGAGAGTGAGAGAGAGTGAGGAGGGGAGAGAGTGAGAGAGAGTGAGGAGGGGAGAGAGTGAGAGAGAGTGAGGAGGGGAGAGTGAGAGAGAGTGAGGAGGGGTGAGAGTGAGAGAGAGTGAGGAGGGGAGAGTGAGAGAGAGGGTGGGTGTGTGTATGTGTGAGAGTGTATGAGTGAGTTTGTGTATGTGTGAGAGAGAGGGGGGTGTTTGTTATGTGTTATTCAATTGTCTCCAACACCCCCAGGAACCTGGAAACAATCACTTATCTTTGCTGAATGTGTTACATTGATGAACAGATTCAAAAATGAAAAATAGGTTTTTATGTGGTGAAGTAGGGTTAGTGAAAAGTCTCAAAAGAAAGGCAATTGCAATGACCTCTAAACTCTTATCGATGCATTAACACACGGTATTCCAGTACACAGCTGCTAAACCTGTTAGCACTAGCGATTGTAGGCATGGACCGGTTACCGCAGTTTGAAAAAGTCACGGTTTCAAGGAGTCGGCTGGCTGGACTTACCCTGCTGAGATCTTGCTGTAGTGCATGTAGGCAGCCATGATCACTCCTGTTTTACCCTTGTTACCCTGACAGAGGGAGGGGGAGGGGGAGGGGGATAGAGGGAGAGCGGGATAGAGGGAGAGAGAGATATGAATACACAGAAGTGTGCCAGGGCAGGTCTCCCCTGAGGGAAGTGATGTATAAACCATCTGTTGTTCCAGTCTTTCTGTTTACCTCTGCTTTCCCTCCCTTCCTCCTCCGCCTCCACCTCCTCCTCTCCCTTCCGCCTCTCCTCCTCTTCCTCTCCTCTCTCCTCCTTAGGCATGGGCCGGTTTCAAGGTATACCGCGGTTTGAAAAAGTCAGGGTTTCAATACCTCTCTAATTTTCTCCTTATAACGTTGCTGCGGTGTGAGCTGTTTACAATGTCTCGTCAAAGACGGAAAGTGCAGGAATCCAGAGAGGCAGTTAGAACCGAAACTGTACTGTACTGTAGCTAGTGGTACGTGCCAATGGAGCGAGTGGTACGTGACAGTAGCTAGTGGTACATGCCAGTGCCTCCGCTGGTACATGACAGTAGCTAGTGGTACGTGACAGCGCCTCCACTGGTACATGACAGTTACTGTTCTGTTGATAGTGGTACGCAAGTGTCTTGTGGCAGTTGCATTGGGTGACTTGCAGCTTTTGTTTACTGTCATTTTTTTTTCCACAGGTACACTTGCACTTATAGCAGTTCATGTTGTTTAATTGTAACTTGTTTAACTACATGCTCTTATGGTTCTTCCCTTTGGCACTTACTTTGGTTGTTCACAATGTGTGCTTCATGTTTTGGCTACTCGCAATGTTTTGTGGCTATCTCGTTGTTATGATCAGTGACCTATGCACTTTGTAAAGCTCTCTCTTGGAAGTCGCTTTGGATAAAAGCGTCTGCTAAATGAATAAATGTAAATGTAGCCTAACTGCCCCGCGGCCATTTTAGAATAGAATTGTTTAAGTATGTGTGGCGGCCTGCGGAAACCCGTGGATGTCGCGGCCGCTCATTGTTGGCTATAAGCCATAAAAGATCGAAAATCGTTTTCTGTCAAATTGAGATTTTTGATGTTTTGTATAGTTAACACCCTAAACTTAATTGTAATGTACTCAAAGTATATGATTACTTATGAAAAACTATTAATTTCAACGGTTTTTGGACATGTCAGCTAGCAAGATTTTCAAGCCATGTCAAATCAAATGCTTAGTTTGCCTGCTCTTTTTAGTGCTGCAGCAGCCCATAACAACTGATCAATGAAATAACTTGCTGAGAAGTTATTAATGTAGCCTATACTTAAACTGACATTTACATTCACAACGTCATTACGAACAAAAGGATTTTCTCCCATATCACTTTTTGACACAGGTCGACTTTAAAATGATGTAACTTCAGTTGTGATAAAGATATCGGGGTGATTTAAACAGATTTGTATCCAAGAGAGTTTTTAGTTGGGTGTGCTCAAGCCTTCGGCGAGAGCACAACCTTTGTTCTCTCACATATATATTTTTATTTTTGCCCCCCTAAAACTCAGTCAATATTTGGCCTACATAGTCTTCGTCTTGGTAGCGATTGAGTTGCTTCTATTGGAATTTACGTTCCGTTGCATGGTTTAGGTTCAAGTTAAGTTTTTGTGGCGAAAAGTGAAGCTAACTGTGGCTAATTTGCTAGCCACAGTCACTGACGTTACTTACGTCACTAACGTCACGAAAACACGCGTGACTACCTTTGGCAGAACATTCGTTTCGCATCTGTTAACTTGGGGGATAGCTAGGCTAACTATAGCTTTACTGCAAGGCAGCTACAGAAACGCCACAAGCAAAGAGGCCAGGGTGATAACTATTTACTCATTTTACTTTGTGATATGACACACAATTGTGATGTGTAATGTACAATATAAGATGATATTATTAAGGAAGTACATCTACTTTCGGAAACAGTAGTCTACTATTTCACTGAAGCATTAGCAAATGCGTGACCACAATTCAAATTCATTTTCAGAAATGCAAAATGAACGAAAAAGCATTCTGAGCGGCGCAGCAGAGTGACGTCAGTAGCCGCTCTTCTTCAGCTCCCTGCTGACCGAGCTACCCATCTTGTTCGGTAGGGGGCGGTGTGCACATCTGCATTGCATTACATTGCAAATGTGCCGGAAAATTGATTGAATTGCCGGGTCTTTAGAGCAGCGTACCCCAACCGGTGCCCACCGGTCCGCGGACCGATACCGGTCCGTGGGTCATTTCGTACCGGGCCGCACAAAAAAGAATTAATAACATTATTTCCTTTTAATTGATTATCAGAGTCTGAAAGACGTTTTATTCTGAAAAATGACCTGATTCTCTCCTTCTCCGCGGGCCTTTTCCCCTGAGCAAAAAAGCTCTGCAAAGACGTGTTTATTCATTTTTTAGCAAGTTTGTGGGCTTTATTGAGCGGTATCATGCGCGTCTCTTCCTCTTGACACATGACAAGTGATAGTTACCACTCAATGGAGCCTGTTTGAGACAACAACTCTATCTGTGTTTTGGATGAAGGCTATCCTGAGATCGCCACTAAAGCACTGAAAACCCTGCTTCCATTTCCAACATCAAGCGGGATTTTCTGCCGTGACAGCAATCAAACAAAATTATGGAATAGGCCTAAACTGGATATAAGGAACGCACTTCGGGTGTCACTGTCGTAGCTTATAGTCACACACAACAGTGGGACTGACATCGAAAGCTAGCTAGTAACAATATAACGGCTAAGAAACTTAAAGATGGGACTGAAAAATTGAGACAAAAATACATCATATTCACTAGACATGGTTTTGTCAATTGAATTGAAAAAACGGCTGTTTATTTTACATAAAACTCCCAAAACTATTTTTCGCTCAAATCAGCTAAACTATTTTTCTCCGCGCGCTCCGCACGCTCGCATTAGGTGTGGAAGTCACTAACTAGGATCACATCAAACCCAGAATGTACATGCATTAGCAGCGCAGCTGTCCAGGGCTTCTTTCCTCCCAGTCCGTCCCTGCCGGTCCGTGAAAATAAGTCTTACATGAAAGCGGTCCGTGGCGCAAAAAAGGTTGGGGACCGCTGCTTTAGAGGACGCATCACAGACCATGGTGCTCCCTCAAATTGTGCAAACACTGTTAGAATTAGCTGAACAGGTAGAATCTAATAATATATCTGAGTCTGATGCCCGTGACCGAGTAGAACAAGTCATAGAGAGCTTGGCTGCATACTCTCCCGTCACAGATTTACACATTAATAGTAGCTCTGCCACTGTTTTAGTCATTGTTTGACATCAAGTTGCTCAGTCTGTGATGCGTCCTCTAAAGACCCGGCAATTCAATCAATTTCCCGGCACATTTGCAATGTAATGCAATGCAGATGTGCACACCGCCCCCTACCGAACAAGATGGGTAGCTCGGTCAGCAGGGAGCTGAAGAAGAGCGGCTACTGACGTCACTCTGCTGCGCCGCTCAGAATGCTTTTTCGTTCATTTTGCATTTCTGAAAATGAATTGTGGTCACGATTTTGCAGCCACGTTCTTAAAATGAAAATGCATTTCTGGAAATGCATTTGAATTTGAATTGTGGTCACGATTTTGCAGCCACGTTCTTAAAATGAATACCAAATAGATACCAAAATTCAATTTGAAATACATTTCAAATTGAATTTTGGTATCTATTTGTTGGTGCATATTTTGAAAATTAAATCTCAAATGTCTATTTCTTTTTCATTTTAATTAAGTGAAAGATTGAGCACTCTTGAAGAAGAAAATTAAAATGCAAATAGGATGATTGATTACTAATTTCATTTGAGTCAAATAATGCAGCCACATTCTTAAAATGCAAATGCATTTCTGGAAATGCATTTGCATTTTGGTAACGATTTTCTTCCATAGCGCTGTCAGGTACCACTAGCTACTGTCATGTACCACTAGCTCCACTGGCACGTACCACTAGGTGCCAGTAGAGGCACTGGCATGTACCACTAGCTACTGTCACGTACCAGTGGAGGCACTGGCACGTACCACTAGCCACTGTCACGTCACGTGCCAGCGGAGGCACTGGCATGTACCACTAGCTACTGTCACGTACCACTCGCTCCACTGTCACGTACCACTCGCTACAGTACAGTACAGTTTCGGTTCTAACCGCTACTGGGAATCCATCAGGTTTTTCACAACGGAGAAAAGTAACCCTCCGGTTGCAACAAGTTAAGAGAGTTGGCGTGTTTAGCACTGGTGAAATAAACTTGAAACAGTAGGCTACTTTTAGAATGCTACCGACTAAGGCAAATAACACGGCTAATTAACTAGCTTAGCTAGCATCAGCTAGTTTCACGTTAGCCTACGTTACACCAGAGCCATAGAAAAATATTTTTCTGGGGAAGAGCAGATTAGCCTACTACAGGTCTCTACAATCTCACGCTTTTGCTGTGAAACTCACACATTTCAACCATTTCTCACGCTAAGAAACCTACATTTCTGCGGAGTTGATAGTTGTCTCCAGTTATACAGTGTTAAAAAACAGACAATAAGAAACATAGTAGCCTATGGTAATCGCACGCCAAACTTGATAAAATTTGAGAGCCCTGCTACTACATTTCTGTGATGTAGTACAAAAATTAGGGCCTACATTTAGCTGGTTTCACGTAGCCTATATACTTTTATTTAAGTCTTCCATCGTCTGTGTGTATAAGTTAACTTAAAACAAGAATTATGTATTGTTCTTTTTACAAAAAACAAATCAACCAAGAATTGAACTATTTAACTTGACATGTTGACTGCTGTTCAAATTGTTTATATGTTGCTTAAAAATAAACTATATTGTGTAAAAAATATTTTTGATCTGTAATATGCAATATCGCGATAACATGAAACCGTGGTATTTTTTCTCAAGGTTATACCGTCAAAATCTGATACCGGCCCATGCCTACTCTGTTGGTCTGCTGTTCGAGACATCACTAAACACCATTGGTAGAGTTAGGGTTGTGGTGGTCATTTGAATTAGTTTTTCTTTCAAAATGACCATAATTCACCAGGTAAAACATTATTTTTAGTTTTGTACTAATTACTGATGAGGCTGTGCTGGTTATAATAGCTGTTGTGCTGGTCTGGTCCAGGCTCCTCTGAAGAGAGAAGATGAGCGACGTGTCTGATGAGGATAATGAGATCTCGTTCTCTGTGAAGGTGAGAACATCATGAGTCACTCTACTCACAAGGAAACATTAGTAGAGATTCTGAGTAAATCCAAGCAGCTGTTTATTAGTGTGTGTGTGTAGTTCCTAGGGCGTGTGGAGGTGTTCCGACCGGATGGAATGCAGATCCTGACTGAGGCGTGGCACAGCCTGACGGTGCCCTCTGTTTACACACACATATATATATACACACACACAACTAAACATACATACACACACACACAACTATACATACACACCAGTGGCGGATGCTGGTCTTTCAAAGAGGGGAAGCTCATTTTCGGCCTACATCATAAAATGTTTCCATTTATTTGGCTAGTTCACCCCTACGACACTAGCATAGCCTACTGTATGAAGAAATGAACGAACGATCTAACGAAACAATATTAAACTCGAAGGAGGAAATGTGGGAATTAGGTTAAACTGAAACAAGGAATGTGGTGTATAATTGTATGAAATGTATGATGAAAATTGGATAGCAATTTTGCCAAGCAAATACCAAGAAATAGGTTGCAGCAGTTTGTCTTTCGACTACACTTGCAAAATCCGCGAAGGGACTGAGCTGGAATAGCTTCGGCGACTATTTATAGTACTAAATCGCTGTCAATCAAAAGGAGATGCAGTCTTTCGACAGACCCTCCAATGCCCCACGCAGAAGCCCAGTGTCCAGGCCAGCCCACTCCTCCATTCACCCCCAGAGACGCCGAGCGTCCGTGGGCGGGACATAATCGCAGCGTTTATCCAATGACCGTATAGTTTCGAAGCACTGAAAAAAACTGTTCAAAGCAGACCCATTGAAGTCCTTGGACCCCAGGCGACAACAGGGACATGCACTGTGACGCTACGAGAAAATAGGAAATCGAGTCAGTCGACCTGCTATATGTAGCTGAACAAACTCGTCTTCGAGATGAACATGTTCTAACGCATTTAAAATGTTAACACAATAGTTAATATTTGACCATTAATTTGTTGACATTTTAGGGGAAGCCGAGTTTCCCTTGCAGTCTTAAAGAAATCGCCACTGATACACACACACAACTATACATACATATACACACACACACACACACACATACATACATATACACACACATACATACATAAAACACACACATGTCGCCGAACCTGACGAGCGAACCAGGACACACGACAACAGAGACAGGGTTTTTTTTGTTTAGAAAAATAATTACACTTTTATTTCAATTCATAAAACACCCCTGGATTACCAATCAGGTTTAGCGGAGGGCTAAAGGTGGTCACACAGAAAGGCTAGGTCTTTACAACTAGGGTGAAATATGGCACACCAAAACGTCACACAGCAAAGGTTTCACCGGGCATTTAAGTCTAACCCGCACACAGGATTGATGGAATCGTATAGGCACTCAATAATGCAGATAGCTACACACAAATAGCACGCAGCATTTCAAGCTTCACACGTGCACATAAGGACCAACAAGCCTCTACCTGCAACTCCCATAAAGCCCACCCCCAATGCTGTCACCTGTCTAGCCCACCCCCAATGCTGTCACCTGTCTAGCCCACCCCCAATGCTGTCACCTGTCTAGGCCCCACCCCCAATGCTGTCACCTGTCTAGGCCCCACCCCCAATGCTGTCACCTGTCTAGCCCACCCCCAATGCTGTCACCTGTCTAGCCCACCCCCAATGCTGTCACCTGTCTAGGCCCCACCCCCAATGCTGTCACCTGTCTAGCCCACCCCCAATGCTGTCACCTGTCTAGCCCACCCCCAATGCTGTCACCTGTCTAGCCCACCCCCAATGCTGTCACCTGTCTAGCCCACCCCCAATGCTGTCACCTGTCTAGCCCACCCCCAATGCTGTCACCTGTCTAGCCCACCCCCAATGCTGTCACCTGTCTAGCCCACCCCCAATGCTGTCACCTGTCTAGGCCCCACCCCCAATGCTGTCACCTGTCTAGCCCACCCCCAATGCTGTCACCTGTCTAGGCCCCACCCCCAATGCTGTCACCTGTCTAGGCCCCACCCCCAATGCTGTCACCTGTCTAGGCCCCACCCCCAATGCTGTCACCTGTCTAGGCCACCCCCAATGCTGTCACCTGTCTAGCCCACCCCCAATGCTGTCACCTGTCTAGCCCACCCCCAATGCTGTCACCTGTCTAGGCCCCACCCCCAATGCTGTCACCTGTCTAGGCCCCACCCCCAATGCTGTCACCTGTCTAGGCCCCACCCCCAATGCTGTCACCTGTCTAGGCCCCACCCCCAATGCTGTCACCTGTCTAGCCCACCCCCAATGCTGTCACCTGTCTAGCCCACCCCCAATGCTGTCACCTGTCTAGCCCACCCCCAATGCTGTCACCTGTCTAGGCCCCACCCCCAATGCTGTCACCTGTCTAGCCCACCCCCAATGCTGTCACCTGTCTAGGCCCCACCCCCAATGCTGTCACCTGTCTAGCCCACCCCCAATGCTGTCACCTGTCTAGCCCACCCCCAATGCTGTCACCTGTCTAGCCCACCCCCAATGCTGTCACCTGTCTAGGCCCCACCCCCAATGCTGTCACCTGTCTAGGCCCCACCCCCAATGCTGTCACCTGTCTAGCCCACCCCCAATGCTGTCACCTGTCTAGCCCACCCCCAATGCTGTCACCTGTCTAGGCCCCACCCCCAATGCTGTCACCTGTCTAGCCCACCCCCAATGCTGTCACCTGTCTAGCCCACCCCCAATGCTGTCACCTGTCTAGCCCACCCCCAATGCTGTCACCTGTCTAGCCCACCCCCAATGCTGTCACCTGTCTAGGCCCCACCCCCACATGCCCAATGCTGTCACCTGTCTAGGCCCCACCCCCCAATGCTGTCACCTGTCTAGGCCCCACCCCCAATGCTGTCACCTGTCTAGCCCACCCCAATGCTGTCACCTGTCTAGGCCCACACCACCAATGCTGTCACCTGTCTAGGCCCCACCCCCAATGCTGTCACCTGTCTAGCCCACCCCCAATGCTGTCACCTGTCTAGGCCCCACCCCCAATGCTGTCACCTGTCTTGCCCACCCCCAATGCTGTCACCTGTCTAGCCCACCCCCAATGCTGTCACCTGTCTAGCCCACCCCCAATGCTGTCACCTGTCTAGGCCCCACCCCCAATGCTGTCACCTGTCTAGCCCCACCCCCAATGCTGTCACCTGTCTAGCCCACCCCCAATGCTGTCACCTGTCTAGGCCCCACCCCCAATGCTGTCACCTGTCTAGGCCCACCCCCAATGCTGTCACCTGTCTAGGCCCCACCCCCAATGCTGTCACCTGTCTAGGCCCCACCCCCAATGCTGTCACCTGTCTAGGCCCCACCCCCAATGCTGTCACCTGTCTAGCCCACCCCCAATGCTGTCACCTGTCTAGCCCACCCCCAATGCTGTCACCTGTCTAGGCCCACCCCCAATGCTGTCACCTGTCTAGGCCCACCCCCAATGCTGTCACCTGTCTAGCCCACCCCCAATGCTGTCACCTGTCTAGCCCACCCCCAATGCTGTCACCTGTCTAGGCCCCACCCCCAATGCTGTCACCTGTCTAGGCCCACCCCCAATGCTGTCACCTGTCTAGGCCCCACCCCCAATGCTGTCACCTGTCTAGGCCCCACCCCCAATGCTGTCACCTGTCTAGGCCCCACCCCCAATGCTGTCACCTGTCTAGGCCCACCCCCAATGCTGTCACCTGTCTAGGCCCACCCCCAATGCTGTCACCTGTCTAGGCCCCACCCCCAATGCTGTCACCTGTCTAGGCCCCACCCCCAATGCTGTCACCTGTCTAGCCCACCCCCAATGCTGTCACCTGTCTAGGCCCACCCCCAATGCTGTCACCTGTCTAGGCCCACCCCCAATGCTGTCACCTGTCTAGCCCACCCCCAATGCTGTCACCTGTCTAGCCCACCCCCAATGCTGTCACCTGTCTAGGCCCCACCCCCAATGCTGTCACCTGTCTAGGCCCCACCCCAATGCTGTCACCTGTCTAGGCCCACCCCCAATGCTGTCACCTGTCTAGGCCCCACCCCCAATGCTGTCACCTGTCTAGGCCCCACCCCCAATGCTGTCACCTGTCTAGGCCCCACCCCCAATGCTGTCACCTGTCTAGCCCACCCCCAATGCTGTCACCTGTCTAGCCCACCCCCAATGCTGTCACCTGTCTAGGCCCCACCCCCAATGCTGTCACCTGTCTAGGCCACCCCCAATGCTGTCACCTGTCTAGGCCCCACCCCCAATGCTGTCACCTGTCTAGCCCACCCCCAATGCTGTCACCTGTCTAGCCCCACCCCCAATGCTGTCACCTGTCTAGGCCCCACCCCCAATGCTGTCACCTGTCTAGGCCCCAACCCCAATGCTGTCACCTGTCTAGGCCCCACCCCCAATGCTGTCACCTGTCTAGCCCACCCCCAATGCTGTCACCTGTCTAGCCCACCCCCAATGCTGTCACCTGTCTAGCCCACCCCCAATGCTGTCACCTGTCTAGGCCCCACCCCCAATGCTGTCACCTGTCTAGCCCACCCCCAATGCTGTCACCTGTCTAGCCCACCCCCAATGCTGTCACCTGTCTAGCCCACCCCCAATGCTGTCACCTGTCTAGCCCACCCCCAATGCTGTCACCTGTCTAGCCCACCCCCAATGCTGTCACCTGTCTAGCCCACCCCCAATGCTGTCACCTGTCTAGCCCACCCCCAATGCTGTCACCTGTCTAGGCCCCACCCCCAATGCTGTCACCTGTCTAGCCCCACCCCCAATGCTGTCACCTGTCTAGGCCCCACCCCCAATGCTGTCACCTGTCTAGCCCACCCCCAATGCTGTCACCTGTCTAGGCCCCACCCCCAATGCTGTCACCTGTCTAGGCCCCACCCCCAATGCTGTCACCTGTCTAGCCCACCCCCAATGCTGTCACCTGTCTAGCCCACCCCCAATGCTGTCACCTGTCTAGGCCCCACCCCCAATGCTGTCACCTGTCTAGGCCCCACCCCCAATGCTGTCACCTGTCTAGGCCCCACCCCCAATGCTGTCACCTGTCTAGGCCCACCCCCAATGCTGTCACCTGTCTAGGCCCCACCCCCAATGCTGTCACCTGTCTAGCCCACCCCCAATGCTGTCACCTGTCTAGGCCCCACCCCCAATGCTGTCACCTGTCTAGGCCCCACCCCCAATGCTGTCACCTGTCTAGGCCCCACCCCCAATGCTGTCACCTGTCTAGGCCCCACCCCCAATGCTGTCACCTGTCTAGGCCCCACCCCCAATGCTGTCACCTGTCTAGGCCCCACCCCCAATGCTGTCACCTGTCTAGGCCCCACCCCCAATGCTGTCACCTGTCTAGGCCCACCCCCAATGCTGTCACCTGTCTAGGCCCCACCCCCAATGCTGTCACCTGTCTAGGCCCCACCCCCAATGCTGTCACCTGTCTAGGCCCCACCCCCAATGCTGTCACCTGTCTAGGCCCCACCCCCAATGCTGTCACCTGTCTAGGCCCCACCCCCAATGCTGTCACCTGTCTAGGCCCCACCCCCAATGCTGTCACCTGTCTAGGCCCCACCCCCAATGCTGTCACCTGTCTAGGCCCCACCCCCAATGCTGTCACCTGTCTAGGCCCCACCCCCAATGCTGTCACCTGTCTAGGCCCCACCCCCAATGCTGTCACCTGTCTAGGCCCCACCCCCAATGCTGTCACCTGTCTAGGCCCCACCCCCAATGCTGTCACCTGTCTAGGCCCCACCCCCAATGCTGTCACCTGTCTAGGCCCCACCCCCAATGCTGTCACCTGTCTAGGCCCCACCCCCAATGCTGTCACCTGTCTAGCCCACCCCCAATGCTGTCACCTGTCTAGGCCCACCCCCAATGCTGTCACCTGTCTAGGCCCCACCCCCAATGCTGTCACCTGTCTAGGCCCCACCCCCAATGCTGTCACCTGTCTAGGCCCCACCCCCAATGCTGTCACCTGTCTAGGCCCCACCCCCAATGCTGTCACCTGTCTAGGCCCACCCCCAATGCTGTCACCTGTCTAGGCCCCACCCCCAATGCTGTCACCTGTCTAGGCCCCACCCCCAATGCTGTCACCTGTCTAGGCCCACCCCCAATGCTGTCACCTGTCTAGCCCACCCCCAATGCTGTCACCTGTCTAGGCCCCACCCCCAATGCTGTCACCTGTCTAGGCCCCACCCCCAATGCTGTCACCTGTCTAGGCCCACCCCCAATGCTGTCACCTGTCTAGGCCCCACCCCCAATGCTGTCACCTGTCTAGGCCCCACCCCCAATGCTGTCACCTGTCTAGGCCCCACCCCCAATGCTGTCACCTGTCTAGGCCCACCCCCAATGCTGTCACCTGTCTAGCCCACCCCCAATGCTGTCACCTGTCTAGGCCCACCCCCAATGCTGTCACCTGTCTAGCCCACCCCCAATGCTGTCACCTGTCTAGGCCCCACCCCCAATGCTGTCACCTGTCTAGCCCACCCCCAATGCTGTCACCTGTCTAGGCCCCACCCCCAATGCTGTCACCTGTCTAGGCCCCACCCCCAATGCTGTCACCTGTCTAGGCCACCCCCAATGCTGTCACCTGTCTAGGCCCCACCCCCAATGCTGTCACCTGTCTAGGCCCCACCCCCAATGCTGTCACCTGTCTAGGCCACCCCCAATGCTGTCACCTGTCTAGCCCACCCCCAATGCTGTCACCTGTCTAGGCCCACCCCCAATGCTGTCACCTGTCTAGCCCACCCCCAATGCTGTCACCTGTCTAGGCCCCACCCCCAATGCTGTCACCTGTCTAGCCCACCCCCAATGCTGTCACCTGTCTAGCCCACCCCCAATGCTGTCACCTGTCTAGGCCCCACCCCCAATGCTGTCACCTGTCTAGCCCACCCCCAATGCTGTCACCTGTCTAGGCCCCACCCCCAATGCTGTCACCTGTCTAGGCCCCACCCCCAATGCTGTCACCTGTCTAGGCCCCACCCCCAATGCTGTCACCTGTCTAGGCCCCACCCCCAATGCTGTCACCTGTCTAGGCCCCACCCCCAATGCTGTCACCTGTCTAGGCCCCACCCCCAATGCTGTCACCTGTCTAGGCCCCACCCCCAATGCTGTCACCTGTCTAGGCCCCACCCCCAATGCTGTCACCTGTCTAGCCCACCCCCAATGCTGTCACCTGTCTAGCCCACCCCCAATGCTGTCACCTGTCTAGGCCCCACCCCCAATGCTGTCACCTGTCTAGGCCCCACCCCCAATGCTGTCACCTGTCTAGCCCACCCCCAATGCTGTCACCTGTCTAGCCCACCCCCAATGCTGTCACCTGTCTAGGCCCCACCCCCAATGCTGTCACCTGTCTAGGCCCCACCCCCAATGCTGTCACCTGTCTAGGCCCCACCCCCAATGCTGTCACCTGTCTAGGCCCCACCCCCAATGCTGTCACCTGTCTAGGCCCCACCCCCAATGCTGTCACCTGTCTAGGCCCCACCCCCAATGCTGTCACCTGTCTAGGCCCCACCCCCAATGCTGTCACCTGTCTAGGCCCCACCCCCAATGCTGTCACCTGTCTAGGCCCCACCCCCAATGCTGTCACCTGTCTAGGCCCCACCCCCAATGCTGTCACCTGTCTAGGCCCCACCCCCAATGCTGTCACCTGTCTAGGCCCACCCCCAATGCTGTCACCTGTCTAGGCCCCACCCCCAATGCTGTCACCTGTCTAGGCCCCACCCCCAATGCTGTCACCTGTCTAGGCCCCACCCCCAATGCTGTCACCTGTCTAGGCCCCACCCCCAATGCTGTCACCTGTCTAGGCCCACCCCCAATGCTGTCACCTGTCTAGCCCCACCCCCAATGCTGTCACCTGTCTAGGCCCCACCCCCAATGCTGTCACCTGTCTAGGCCCCACCCCCAATGCTGTCACCTGTCTAGGCCCCACCCCCAATGCTGTCACCTGTCTAGGCCCCACCCCCAATGCTGTCACCTGTCTAGGCCCCACCCCCAATGCTGTCACCTGTCTAGGCCCACCCCCAATGCTGTCACCTGTCTAGCCCACCCCCAATGCTGTCACCTGTCTAGCCCACCCCCAATGCTGTCACCTGTCTAGGCCCCACCCCCAATGCTGTCACCTGTCTAGGCCCCACCCCCAATGCTGTCACCTGTCTAGGCCCCACCCCCAATGCTGTCACCTGTCTAGGCCCCACCCCCAATGCTGTCACCTGTCTAGCCCACCCCCAATGCTGTCACCTGTCTAGGCCCCACCCCCAATGCTGTCACCTGTCTAGGCCCCACCCCCAATGCTGTCACCTGTCTAGGCCCCACCCCCAATGCTGTCACCTGTCTAGGCCCCACCCCCAATGCTGTCACCTGTCTAGGCCCCACCCCCAATGCTGTCACCTGTCTAGGCCCCACCCCCAATGCTGTCACCTGTCTAGCCCACCCCCAATGCTGTCACCTGTCTAGCCCACCCCCAATGCTGTCACCTGTCTAGCCCACCCCCAATGCTGTCACCTGTCTAGGCCCCACCCCCAATGCTGTCACCTGTCTAGCCCACCCCCAATGCTGTCACCTGTCTAGCCCACCCCCAATGCTGTCACCTGTCTAGCCCACCCCCAATGCTGTCACCTGTCTAGGCCCCACCCCCAATGCTGTCACCTGTCTAGGCCCCACCCCCAATGCTGTCACCTGTCTAGCCCACCCCCAATGCTGTCACCTGTCTAGCCCACCCCCAATGCTGTCACCTGTCTAGGCCCCACCCCCAATGCTGTCACCTGTCTAGCCCACCCCCAATGCTGTCACCTGTCTAGGCCCCACCCCCAATGCTGTCACCTGTCTAGCCCACCCCCAATGCTGTCACCTGTCTAGGCCCCACCCCCAATGCTGTCACCTGTCTAGCCCACCCCCAATGCTGTCACCTGTCTAGCCCACCCCCAATGCTGTCACCTGTCTAGGCCCCACCCCCAATGCTGTCACCTGTCTAGCCCACCCCCAATGCTGTCACCTGTCTAGGCCCCACCCCCAATGCTGTCACCTGTCTAGCCCACCCCCAATGCTGTCACCTGTCTAGCCCACCCCCAATGCTGTCACCTGTCTAGGCCCCACCCCCAATGCTGTCACCTGTCTAGCCCACCCCCAATGCTGTCACCTGTCTAGGCCACCCCCAATGCTGTCACCTGTCTAGGCCCCACCCCCAATGCTGTCACCTGTCTAGGCCCCACCCCCAATGCTGTCACCTGTCTAGCCCACCCCCAATGCTGTCACCTGTCTAGGCCCCACCCCCAATGCTGTCACCTGTCTAGGCCCCACCCCCAATGCTGTCACCTGTCTAGGCCCCACCCCCAATGCTGTCACCTGTCTAGGCCCCACCCCCAATGCTGTCACCTGTCTAGCCCACCCCCAATGCTGTCACCTGTCTAGGCCCCACCCCCAATGCTGTCACCTGTCTAGGCCCCACCCCCAATGCTGTCACCTGTCTAGGCCCCACCCCCAATGCTGTCACCTGTCTAGCCCACCCCCAATGCTGTCACCTGTCTAGGCCCCACCCCCAATGCTGTCACCTGTCTAGGCCCCACCCCCAATGCTGTCACCTGTCTAGCCCACCCCCAATGCTGTCACCTGTCTAGCCCACCCCCAATGCTGTCACCTGTCTAGGCCCCACCCCCAATGCTGTCACCTGTCTAGGCCCCACCCCCAATGCTGTCACCTGTCTAGGCCCCACCCCCAATGCTGTCACCTGTCTAGGCCCCACCCCCAATGCTGTCACCTGTCTAGGCCCCACCCCCAATGCTGTCACCTGTCTAGGCCCCACCCCCAATGCTGTCACCTGTCTAGCCCACCCCCAATGCTGTCACCTGTCTAGGCCCCACCCCCAATGCTGTCACCTGTCTAGCCCACCCCCAATGCTGTCACCTGTCTAGGCCCCACCCCCAATGCTGTCACCTGTCTAGCCCACCCCCAATGCTGTCACCTGTCTAGGCCCCACCCCCAATGCTGTCACCTGTCTAGGCCCCACCCCCAATGCTGTCACCTGTCTAGGCCCCACCCCCAATGCTGTCACCTGTCTAGGCCACCCCCAATGCTGTCACCTGTCTAGCCCACCCCCAATGCTGTCACCTGTCTAGGCCCCACCCCCAATGCTGTCACCTGTCTAGGCCCCACCCCCAATGCTGTCACCTGTCTAGGCCCCACCCCCAATGCTGTCACCTGTCTAGGCCCCACCCCCAATGCTGTCACCTGTCTAGCCCACCCCCAATGCTGTCACCTGTCTAGGCCCCACCCCCAATGCTGTCACCTGTCTAGCCCACCCCCAATGCTGTCACCTGTCTAGCCCACCCCCAATGCTGTCACCTGTCTAGCCCACCCCCAATGCTGTCACCTGTCTAGCCCACCCCCAATGCTGTCACCTGTCTAGCCCACCCCCAATGCTGTCACCTGTCTAGCCCACCCCCAATGCTGTCACCTGTCTAGCCCACCCCCAATGCTGTCACCTGTCTAGCCCACCCCCAATGCTGTCACCTGTCTAGGCCACCCCCAATGCTGTCACCTGTCTAGCCCACCCCCAATGCTGTCACCTGTCTAGGCCCCACCCCCAATGCTGTCACCTGTCTAGCCCACCCCCAATGCTGTCACCTGTCTAGCCCACCCCCAATGCTGTCACCTGTCTAGCCCACCCCCAATGCTGTCACCTGTCTAGCCCACCCCCAATGCTGTCACCTGTCTAGCCCACCCCCAATGCTGTCACCTGTCTAGGCCCCACCCCCAATGCTGTCACCTGTCTAGCCCACCCCCAATGCTGTCACCTGTCTAGGCCACCCCCAATGCTGTCACCTGTCTAGCCCACCCCCAATGCTGTCACCTGTCTAGGCCCCACCCCCAATGCTGTCACCTGTCTAGCCCACCCCCAATGCTGTCACCTGTCTAGCCCACCCCCAATGCTGTCACCTGTCTAGCCCACCCCCAATGCTGTCACCTGTCTAGGCCCCACCCCCAATGCTGTCACCTGTCTAGGCCCCACCCCCAATGCTGTCACCTGTCTAGCCCACCCCCAATGCTGTCACCTGTCTAGGCCCCACCCCCAATGCTGTCACCTGTCTAGCCCACCCCCAATGCTGTCACCTGTCTAGCCCACCCCCAATGCTGTCACCTGTCTAGGCCCCACCCCCAATGCTGTCACCTGTCTAGGCCCCACCCCCAATGCTGTCACCTGTCTAGCCCACCCCCAATGCTGTCACCTGTCTAGGCCCCACCCCCAATGCTGTCACCTGTCTAGGCCCCACCCCCAATGCTGTCACCTGTCTAGCCCACCCCCAATGCTGTCACCTGTCTAGCCCACCCCCAATGCTGTCACCTGTCTAGCCCACCCCCAATGCTGTCACCTGTCTAGCCCACCCCCAATGCTGTCACCTGTCTAGCCCACCCCCAATGCTGTCACCTGTCTAGGCAAGCAGGCTGGCACACAGACAAACAGAAAATAAAAGCGTCAGAACAAAAGTAAAGAAATCTGGACCTGACCAAACTACGGACTGGATCGGTCAGGCTGCACCACCAGTCCACCCAGGTGTAGGGATGGAGGAAAGTTCTCTTGTCCCAGCCGGACTTTGAACTTGACGCACGGCCAGTGTCTTTAGGTTCACCCACGGGTGGCTGGAACTGTTAGCTTGATGCGGCTTCCCAGGGCCGGGGCCTTAACCCTAACCCTTATGCCTTGATGCGGCTTCCCAGGGCCGGGGCCTTAACCCTAACCCTTATGCCTTGATGCGGCTTCCCAGGGCCGGGGCCTTAACCCTAACCCTTATGCCTTGATGCGGCTTCCCAGGGCCGGGGCCTTAACCCTAACCCTTATGCCTTGGGCCGGCCCTGCGGCTTCCCCAACGCTAGATGACGTCACTCCTCGGGATCCCCCGAAAACTCCAGGAGTTGGATTCCGTGCTGCTTCGGAACCTGTCAACAGCAAACAAGCGGTGATCCCTCAATGGCTAACAATCTCGGCAACCCATTCACACTGCTATGGATTGTGGAAATCACCGTTCCTTTTTAATGTTTGAGAGCGCAGAACAATATAACTCAGGGAACACACAACTATACATACATACATATACACACACAAACACACAACTATACATACACACATATACATACGCACACACAAACATGATGGGAATATGCAAACCCTCTCCTTTTTAGACTCCAGAGAGAGATTCCACTGAGAAACTGCAGAAGAAGAGTAAGGTGTGTCTGTTCCTGTCTGGGAGCAGCATCGACATCCTGGAGCACAAATCCAAGGTGAGGGGTGTGGCTAGACAGAAAATAGGTGTGGTTAGATGGTTAGGTGGTCTTCTGTCTGAAGGGTGTGGCCAGCTGTGTGAAACCAGAAATAAAGTCCAGAAATACTGATTATAACTTTCTTTCTCTGTCTTTCACCTTCTTGTCCTCTGGTCTCTTCTTTACCCTCTTCCCTCCCTCCATCATTCCTCCTCCTCCTGCTCCCTCCATCACTACTCCCTACCTCCATCCCTCCCTACCTCTCTCCCTCCTCCTTCCCCCCAGTTCATGCTGTATACATGCCCCCTCCCCTCTGTCTCCTTCTGTGGCGTCCTCCCCTCCTCCCCCAAAGTGTTGGGTTTCGTGGCCAGACACCCAGCAGCACACTCCTACCACTGCTACCTTCTCCAGAGCAGCAAGTTTGTGAGTGTTGATCGCCAGCACTGTTCCACCAGCTATAACACCTGCCCGCCGAGCTGGCTAACAGCTACAGTGTACAGGGAGCATTCTGCCCGCGGATAGATTCAGTCTTGTGATGACCTCCCCATGACCTCCCCCCCAGACCCCCCTGCTGGTGTCCGTCATAGGAGATGCCTTCCTGGCCTCCCGGAGGAGGCAGAGCATACCGGGGGGGCGGGACCTGGTTGTGGAGGCCCTAAGACACAAGGTGGGTCAAACCCTAACCCACCCTAACCTTCTCTAATCCACCCTAACCTTCTCTAACCCTCCCTAACCTTCTCTAATCCACCCTAACCTAACCCTCTCTAACCTAACCTTCTCTGACCTAACCTTCTCTAATCCACCCTAACCTTCTCTGACCTAACCTTCTCTAATCCACCCTAACCTTCTCTAACCCTCCCTAACCTAACCTTCTCTAACCCTCCCTAACCTAACCTTCTCTGACCCACCCTAACCTAACCTTCTCTGACCCACCCTAACCTAACCTTCTCTGACCCTAACCTTCTCTAACCCACCTAACCTTCTCTGACCCTAACCCACCCTAACCTTCTCTAACCCTCCCCACCCTAACCTTCTCTAACCCTCTCCACCCTAACCTTCTCTAACCCTCTCCACCCTAACCTTCTCTAACCCTCTCCACCCTAACCTTCTCTAACCCTCTCCACCCTAACCTTCTCTAACCCTCTCCACCCTAACCTTCTCTAACCCTCTCCACCCTAACCTTCTCTAACCCTCCCCACCTAACCTTCTCTGACCCTCCCCACCTAACCTTCTCTGACCCTAACCCACCCTAACCTTCTCTGACCCTAACCTAACCTTCTCTAACCCTAACCCACCGTACCTTCTCTAACCCTCCCCACCCTAACCTTCTCTGACCTAACCTTCTCTAACCCTAACCCACCCTAACCTTCTCTGACCCACCCTAACCTTCTCTGACCCACCCTAACCTTCTCTGACCGTTCCTAACCTAACTTCCTCTGACCTTAACCCACCCTAATCTTCTCTGACCCTAACCCACCCTAACCCTCCCTAACCTAACCTTCTCTAAGGTTCCAGAACCAGAACCCAAGGCTGGTCCTAGAACCAGAGTGTGTGGTTCTAGAAGCAAAATGTGTGGTTCTAGAAGCAGAGCATGTGGTTCTACAAGCAGAACGTGTGGTTTTAGAAGCAGAGCATGTGGTTCTAGAAGCAGAACGTGTCATTCTAGAAGCAGAAGAGAGCAGAGGGAGCCTGGCATTGTGATCTGGTCAGCTCTACAGGAGAGAGGACGAAGGCTGGTCAGGGAGGACAGCTTATGGCAGGGTTAGGAGAGGGTTGTGGCAGGGTTAGAAGAGGGATGTGGCAGGGTTATGGCAGGGTGAGGAGAGGGTTGTGGCAGGGTGAGGAGAGGGTTGTGGCAGGGTTATGGCAGGGTGAGGAGAGGGTTGTGGCAGGGTGAGGAGAGGGTTGTGGCAGGGTTAGGAGAGGGTTGTGGCAGGGTTATGGCAGGGTTAGGAGAGGGTTATGGCAGGGTTAGGAGAGGGTTGTGGCAGGGTTATGGCAAGGTTAGGAGAGGGTTTTGGCAGGGTTAGGAGAGGGTTATGGCAGGGTTAGGAGAGGGTTGTGGCAGGGTTAGGAGAGGGTTGTGGCAGGGTTATGGCAGGGTTAGGAGAGGGTTATGGCAGGGTTAGGAGAGGGTTGTGGCAGGGTTAAAAGAGGGTTGTGGCAGGCTTATGGCAGGGTTAAAAGAGGGTTGTGGCAGGGTTAGAAGAGGGTTGTGGCAGGGTTATGGCAGGGTGAGGAGAGGGTTGTGGCAGGGTGAGGAGAGGGTTGTGGCAGGGTTAGAAGAGGGTTGTGGCAGGGTTATGGCAGGGTGAGGAGAGGGTTGTGGCAGGGTGAGGAGAGGGTTGTGGCAGGGTTATGGCAGGGTGAGGAGAGGGTTGTGGCAGGGTTATGGCAGGGTGAGGAGAGGGTTGTGGCAGGGTGAGGAGAGGGTTGTGGCAGGGTTGTGGCAGGGTGAGGAGAGGGTTGTGGCAGGGTGAGGAGAGGGTTGTGGCAGGGTGAGGAGAGGGTTGTGGCAGGGTTAAGGCAGGGTGAGGAGAGGGTTGTGGCAGGGTGAGGAGAGGGTTGTGGCAGGGTTATGGCAGGGTGAGGAGAGGGTTGTGGCAGGGTTAAGGCAGGGTGAGGAGAGGGTTGTGGCAGGGTTAAGGCAGTGTGATCCTCTTCTCCAGAACAAGGTCCTCCAGAGGGAGAACGCTGAGCTGAAGAAGAGACTGGCAGCACAAACAGGAGAGGTGAGTCACACACTCACACGCACACACTCATACACACACACAGAAACACATACAATTGATGTTGATCCCATCTTCATGCACAGGCCCAATGAGGAAGATGATGATTCAAGGCAGAAGAAGATATAGTCATGTGACTGAATAAATAAAGCGAATGTCATGAATAAAGAGAATGTCATGAAAGATAAATCTTGGTATCTTTTATTTACACTGACCGTGTTAAACTGTCTGCCATGTGTTACTGATTACTAGAGAATGCCCATCCATGAACAGATGTTGTATTATACATTGTTCAATACAATATACTAGCATAGAATATAAAAGCAGAGATGGGAAGTAATGAAGTACATATACTTCATTACTGTATTTAAGTAGATTTTTCTGGTATCAGTACTTTACTTCACTATTTATTTTTCTTACTTAACTTTTTACTTGAACACCTTACATTTTTTTGCACAAATATCTGTAGTTTCTACTTCTTACATTTTCAAGCCAGGCTTGTTACTTTGGTATTAATCTGTATTTGGTGGTTTTTCATTTCCTGGCTATCACACACAACAAACGTAAGATAGTCTACGAAGCTACCATGGAGCAAGGCAGAAGGCAACAAGAAGTTTCTCAAATGTTGTTTGCATCATTGATGATGACTCTATTGTACTCTGCTCTGCTTTAAGGCCTTTGCACACCGAGTCCGAAATTTGTGTCCGAAATGTTCGCACGTAAAAAAATAAATACGACCTCACGTTATGTCAATCGCGCTTACACACTGCCTCCGAAACTTTCGGCCGTCAAATAAAAGTTTGGATCTGCGTTATTCGCATCCATAGCCAGCATTTTAAGAGGTTTTTTTTACAATTCAGAGCCACCAAATTTTTAGGCTAACGATTACGAAAAAACTCATATGAAAATTTCGGACTCATTTAGTCATTTTTTACATTTAGTCATTTTAGGACTCCGTGTGCAAGGGTCTTTACTCTGTTTAGGGTTCTCTGTCCTCCTCTCCTCATCTCCCTTCACTGTGTGTGAAAATAAAGTTTCAAAGGTTGAAAAAAAATATTTGCTAAAAGGTTTCTGGAAAAAAAAGGTTTCGAAAGGTTGAAAGAATTTTTTTTTAAAAATGCCCAAACTTCGGGCTTTATACGATGATGGACAGATGATCAACAGTAACGTAATCAACCACATCACCAAAGAGCGCTTGGGTTGAATTCGTTTTCAACAAACAACATACTACGTTGCTCTGATTGGTTGTAGGTCTATCAAATTGAGTGAAGAGGCATTTTTTTCCGGGTTCGGTTGAAACAAGCCATACTCACAGCCCAACGGCGCGGTATCAGACTCATAATCTGACTAGAATTATGAGTATGACAACGTCAGGCTAGATGAGTTCATGATGACTACTATACTCTATTGTACTAGTACTATTGTGCTCTGCTTTCACCTACTCTGTTTGAGGCATCTCTGTTCTTCTCCTTTCACTGTCTGTGAACCAAAAAGTTTTTAAATGTTGAATACAAATAGTTTGACAATGTTTCAACAACTTTGTTACAAAGAATTAATACATATTTTAGAAAGAAAAGGTTGAATTTTTTTTTAAAGGTTGAAAAAAATCTCCTTTCACTGTGTGTGTGGAAAAAAGGTTTGAAATGTAAAATGTACATTGTGGATGAGACAGAGGGAGTTAGCGATGTCTACATGGCTGAGAATGGAGACATTCCTGATTGCCCATGGCCATATATGGGGGAGATGTTCGAAATAGTCCACTTTAGACACAAAATAGTGTATTTTTGTATGTATGAATGTATTAATATTGTGTGAGGTCCAGTTACCAGCTAAAACATGTAGTAGTGGCTACTTTTTACTCAAAAAAATATATATATATATATTTCTCATTTATTTCAGGGACAAGGCACACTAATCAACAGCAAAACTGTAAGTGCGCCAGAGTTAGCCAGAGAGGCTAATTTTCATCTGCTGTCCCCAGCCAGATGTTTAAAGGCAGCCTAAAATGACAAAATATCAAATAACATACTAAGGTTAAAATAAGTCAATAAACATACAGTAACGTAGACACACCCAGTTCACATATAAGCAACAGAAAAGTGTACTTGCAGTACAAGCGCATATATAGCACTGAGGCACATAACATACATCAACACGGCAAACACACATATAAGCAGACAGTACATCAGTGCTTGCATACCTGATTGGCAACAAGCCATTCCTTAAGGCTATGTTTAAATGTTTTGTATGTGTCTTTTGTGCGTATGTGTGATGGCAGAGCATTCCAAGTGTGTGCTGACTTTACAGAAAATGCTGATTTGCCAAAAGAGCTAGACCTGTGTGAAATAATACAATCACCTCTTGAAGCAGATCTAGTGTGTCTGCCATTCTGAGTGCGCTGTTTAATAAAATCACTAAGGGGAGGTGGAGCCATACGATTTAAAATGTTAAAAACCAAACACACATCAGCGAATTTAACAAGGTTCTCCCACCTCAAGATATTATGTTTGATGAGGATATTGCAGTGATGGTGATTTTTTTTAATTTTTTTTTATCAAGTGTTTTTAAAACTTGTTTATGGAGAATATGAATAGATTTTGATGTTGTGCTGCTGGCTTGTGACCAGCTGGTTAAACAGTAGGTCAGATGGGGGATAATCATTGCATTATAATACAGTTGTGCAGCCTGCATGGTTAGACCGTTTCTTATTTATCTAAAATTCACGAGGTTAAATTTTAAGACATTTGTCACGTGTTACCTGTTTTTTAAAGGAGAGATTAGAATCAATAAAGATTCCTATATATTTAAAATCGGATACTACCTGTAGCCTTTACCAGCAACATAAACATCTGGTTCCAGTGACACCTTGCAAGCCCTTTTTGTGAAGAACATACAAACAGTCTTCTTAACATTCAGATGAAGACAGGAATCTGCAAGCCATTTAGATACATTGGTCATTGTGGATGTGAGCTTTAGTGCAGCTTGTTCTTTGTTTTTTGCATGCACATAAATCACTGTGTCTTCAGCGTACATTTGAATATCACATCCATAGCAGACACCAGGCAAATCATCGATGTACAAGCTGAACAATAAAGGTCCTAAAACAACCCTGGGGGACCCACACTTTGGATCTCAGAGTAGATGATGAAACATTACCCACTCTGACACACTAGGTTCTTCCTTCAAGATACGATTTCAAGAAGGTAAGAGATTCTTGGCAAAAGTTAAAATTTGACAGATTATTAATCAGGACATAGTGATAAACCGTATCAAAAGCCTTCTTTAGGTCAAGGAAAACCGCTGCTACTACACCCCCTTTATCCATTTTAAGCTTCACATTCTCTAAGAAAAAGCAGTTGGCTGTTTCAGTCGAATGATTAGCTCTGTAATCAAACTGCATAGGATGTAGCTGATATGGAGAGCTGTTGAGGTGTTTTATAAGTTGCTCTGCAACACATTTCTCTGCAACTTTGGAAACAGCAGGGAGAATACTGATTGGCCGATAGTTAGAGACATCGGTTGAATCTCCTGACTTAAAAACAGGTATTATTCTGGCTGATTTCCACCCTTTTGGAAACACACTGCCTGAGAGATTTGTTGACAATGCCTGTTATAGGGTGAGCGAGTGTGCCTTTGTGTTTCTTCAGAAAAAAATATTATCAATTCCGTAAACATCTTTTGCCCTAGAATTCTTAAATGAGGCCAGAACTCTAGTGACAGTAGATTCCGAGACTTCCTGAATACAGAAGCATGGTTGACCTTCATCTACCGGTGTACAATGAAATTGATCAATACTGGAGAATTGGGTTAACTCTACCACTGAGTTGATAAAGTATGAATTGAAAGCTGTACAAATTACAGCTTCATCTTGTGTAAGGCACCCGTTCACATTCATTTTAAGTTGCTTCATTGGATTGCTGTCATGTTTGTCTGTTAACTTCTTTAAATTATCCCATATTAATTTAGAATTACCCCCTGCTTCATCAATGATCTTGATAAAAAAATTAGCTTTTGCCTTTCTAAGTTCTTTCGTTACCTGGTTTCTCAGCATTATGAATTTCTGCCTATCATTTCCTAATTTAGACATGATTGACCGTTTTAATGCATGTCCGTTTTTTTCATTAAATTCCAAATGTCACTATTTAGCCATGGAAATGTGTTCTTTTCATTCTGTTTCACTTTGGCTTTTTTATGGAAACTAATAATTGTGGTCTGTATTGTGGATAAGAAGATGTTGCTGTCTTCCTCCAAACTTGCACCCGTTAACCCTCGTGCTGCCTTCGGGTCACATGACCCAAAGGTTCATAACGAACCATCGTTGTGTTTACCCAATTTTACCCAATACAAAAACAAATTAAAATAATTTTCTTTTAACCTTTGCAATGTGGGGGGTCTGAGACAGCCTAGCTGTTAAAAGAAAATGCTTCACTTTGTCTTTGTATGCGGTAAATCTGTCGCAATACGACGGTGGGTCACAATGACTGATGGGTCAGAATGACCCGAAGATAACACAAGGGTTAAACAGTTCCTCCAATCAATTCCCTTTATAGCATCCTCAAATAAATGTCACCTTTCGGTATTCTCAATTGATAAGCCTTTCTGGTAGAACAGATTTTAAAGCGTTTCTTTGTAAGTTTTCTTGTTAAAAGAATTAAATTATGGTCAGACATACCAGTTACCATATTGTATGTTTTGATTATTCTTTCTGGTTTATTGCTAAAAATCAAATCGATCTGGGACTGAGAAGAGTGGGTTATCCTTGTGGGTTTGTTCACTAACTGAGTCATATTAAAACAATCAATTGTACGTTTTAAGGATTTTCTTCCAGATTTATCCTCCCAATTTACATTAAAATCACCCATTAATATAACCTCTTTGTCAAAGTCACATTCTTTTAACATGGAATCAAGCTGATCATAAAATTCACATTTGGACGATGGTGGTCTGTAGAGACAGATGAGTAAGAGACATTTGAGATATACTTCAGTATATGTCAGAGCCCACACTTCTTTAACTTGAGTGAAAAAGTGAAGTCAGTACTCAACTTTTACCATAGTCTTTTTAAACATGAGTATCTGTACTTCTACTTGAGTGAAGGAGGTGTGTACCTTTGCCATCTCTGAAAAGCAGTCAGGATCTGTGGTTTGGAACATTCTTGTAAACATGTTTGTCGAGGACGGAAGTACACACTGTAACACGTGACGTAGGAGCTCACCGGAAGTAGAGGAATAAAGCGGAACAACAACAGACAGCACGGGAGTGAGTTTTCACAATACAAATTTCACTGGTTAATATTATAGAACTGCTACATTACATGGATATGTATACGGCAAGGGTAAGATCCCCGCTTTGTTTGAAAATAACATGCGCTTGTTGAGTTACATTACGCTTTCTGACATTAGATAGCTAGCTTTACAAGTTACCGTGCTGCTAAATCTTAACAGATGGCTGACTAATTGTGCTTGCTCAGCTGGCTTGTATCAGTGACCCCGTGAAATTTACTTTAGCCGGTTTTGCCATTTTAATCAGCATGTTGCATTGGTCTTTCAGCATTCTGCGATTGAGCACGTGACAGTTTGTGTCCGCTCGACAGCAGGGCTAGATACCAGCTCGTGGAGAGCTGACTGATCACCCGCGAGACAGCGTGCAGACATGGGGACTCGCATGTCCCGTAGCGGCAGCGCGCTTCTGTTGCTACCGGAGAACGGGGTCACGGGCCGGGAGAGCGGGGACAAGGAAAATGACGACGACTCTCTAGACGGGCTGGACCGGCAAGAGGACATCGCACAGTTCCCTTATGTGGAATTTACCGGCAGAGACAGCATCACCTGCCCGACGTGCCAGGGCACCGGGCGCATCCCGTCAGGTAGCTCGCACTCATCCATGCGTTGATGCCGTGGTGGTTTACGGAGACTGTGAACATAACGGCGACGCGTGTTGGTTTTAACGTGCACATGTGGTTGTCCTTCAGAGCAAGTGAACGAGCTGGTGGCGCTGATCCCGTACAGCGACCAGAGACTGCAGCCCCAGAGAACGTGAGTCCTCAACACTTCTGATCCGTTTATTGATCCTAGGGGAAACAATTCTCTTATTGATTGTCATTATCACCATCTTGACAACCACTGTCTATGTTATTGTTCATTGATTGAGTTGTTGTTCCCCACTTTTCTTATGCATCCTGGCCCTCCAGCTAGTGTACAGTTCATCAGGCACGTGCAGTCCATACACTACTGCACTGCACTCACATGCTGTGGAACCTAGTGTACAGTCCATACACTACTGCACTACACTGCACTCACATGCTGTGGAACCTAGTGTACAGTCCATACACTACTGCACTACACTGCACTCACATGCTGTGGAACCTAGTGTACAGTCCATACACTACTGCACTACACTGCACTCACATGCTGTGGAACCTAGTGTACAGTCCATACACTACTGCACTGCACTCACATGCTGTGGAACCTAGTGTACAGTCCATACACTACTGCACTACACTGCACTCACATGCTGTGGAACCTAGTGTACAGTCCATACACTACTGCACTACACTGCACTCACATGCTGTGGAACCTAGTGTACAGTCCATACACTACTGCACTACACTGCACTCACATGCTGTGGAACCTAGTGTGCAGTCCATACACTACTGCACTGCACTCACATGCTGTGGAACCTAGTGTGCAGTCCATACACTACTGCACTACACTCACATGCTGTGGAACCTAGTGTACAGTCCATACACTACTGCACTACACTGCACTCACATGCTGTGGAACCTAGTGTACAGTCCATACACTACTGCACTGCACTCACATGCTGTGGAACCTAGTGTACAGTCCATACACTACTGCACTACACTGCACTCACATGCTGTGGAACCTAGTGTACAGTCCATACACTACTGCACTGCACTCACATGCTGTGGAACCTAGTGTACAGTCCATACACTACTGCACTACACTGCACTCACATGCTGTGGAACCTAGTGTACAGTCCATACACTACTGCACTACACTGCACTCACATGCTGTGGAACCTAGTGTACAGTCCATACACTACTGCACTACACTGCACTCACATGCTGTGGAACCTAGTGTGCAGTCCATACACTACTGCACTGCACTCACATGCTGTGGAACCTAGTGTGCAGTCCATACACTACTGCACTACACTCACATGCTGTGGAACCTAGTGTACAGTCCATACACTACTGCACTACACTGCACTCACATGCTGTGGAACCTAGTGTACAGTCCATACACTACTGCACTGCACTCACATGCTGTGGAACCTAGTGTACTGTCCATACACTACTGCACTACACTGCACTCGCATGCTGTGGAACCTAGTGTGCAGTCCATACACTACTGCACTACACTCACATGCTGTGGAACCTAGTGTACAGTCCATATACTACTGCACTACACTCACATGCTGTGGAACCTAGTGTACAGTCCATACACTACTGCACTGCACTCACATGCTGTGGAACCTAGTGTACAGTCCATACACTACTGCACTGCACTCACATGCTGTGGAACCTAGTGTGCAGTCCATATACTACTGCACTACACTCACATGCTGTGGAACCTAGTGTACAGTCCATACACTACTGCACTGCACTCACATGCTGTGGAACCTAGTGTACAGTCCATACACTACTGCACTACACTGCACTCACATGCTGTGGAACCTAGTGTACAGTCCATACACTACTGCACTACACTCACATGCTGTGGAACCTAGTGTACAGTCCATACACTACTGCACTGCACTCACATGCTGTTGAAACTAGTGTACAGTCCATACACTACTGCACTACACTCACATGCTGTGGAACCTAGTGTACAGTCCATACACTACTGCACTACACTGCACTCACATGCTGTGGAACCTAGTGTGCAGTCCATACACTACTGCACTACACTGCACTCACATGCTGTGGAACCTAGTGTGCAGTCCATACACTACTGCACTACACTGCACTCACATGCTGTGGAACCTAGTGTACAGTCCATACACTACTGCACTACACTGCACTCACATGCTGTGGAACCTAGTGTGCAGTCCATACACTACTGCACTACACTGCACTCACATGCTGTGGAACCTAGTATACAGTCCATACACTACTGCACTGCACTCACATGCTGTGGAACCTAGTGTGCAGTCCATACACTACTGCACTGCACTCACATGCTGTGGAACCTAGTGTACAGTCCATACACTACTGCACTGCACTCACATGCTGTGGAACCTAGTGTACAGTCCATACACTACTGCACTGCACTCACATGCTGTGGAACCTAGTGTACAGTCCATACACTACTGCACTACACTGCACTCACATGCTGTGGAACCTAGTGTGCAGTCCATACACTACTGCACTACACTGCACTCACATGCTGTGGAACCTAGTGTACAGTCCATACACTACTGCACTACTCTCACATGCTGTGGAACCTAGTGTGCAGTCCATACAATACTGCACTGCACTCACATGCTGTGGAACCTAGTGTACAGTCCATACACTACTGCACTACACTGCACTCACATGCTGTGGAACCGAGTGTGCAGTCCATACACTACTGCACTACACTGCACTCACATGCTGTAGAACCTAGTGTACAGTCCATACACTACTGCACTGCACTCACATGCTGTGGAACCGAGTGTGCAGTCCATACAATACTGCACTGCACTCACATGCTGTGGAACCTAGTGTACAGTCCATACACTACTGCACTGCACTCACATGCTGTGGAACCGAGTGTGCAGTCCATACAATACTGCACTGCACTCACATGCTGTGGAACCTAGTGTACAGTCCATACAATACTACACTACACTCACATGCTGTGGAACCTAGTGTGCAGTCCATACACTACTGCACTACACTGCACTCACATGCTGTGGAACCTAGTGTGCAGTCCATACACTACTGCACTACACTGCACTCACATGCTGTGGAACCTAGTGTGCAGTCCATACACTACTGCACTGCAGTCACATGCTGTGGAACCTAGTGTACAGTCCATACACTACTGCACTACACTGCACTCACATGCTGTGGAACCTAGTGTGCAGTCCATATACTTCTGCACTACACTCACATGCTGTGGAACCTAGTGTACAGTCCATACACTACTGCACTGCACTCACATGCTGTGGAACCTAGTGTACAGTCCATACACTACTGCACTGCACTCACATGCTGTGGAACCTAGTGTGCAGTCCATATACTACTGCACTACACTCACATGCTGTGGAACCTAGTGTACAGTCCATACACTACTGCACTGCACTCACATGCTGTGGAACCTAGTGTACAGTCCATACACTACTGCACTACACTGCACTCACATGCTGTGGAACCTAGTGTACAGTCCATACACTACTGCACTACACTCACATGCTGTGGAACCTAGTGTACAGTCCATACACTACTGCACTGCACTCACATGCTGTTGAAACTAGTGTACAGTCCATACACTACTGCACTACACTCACATGCTGTGGAACCTAGTGTACAGTCCATACACTACTGCACTACACTGCACTCACATGCTGTGGAACCTAGTGTGCAGTCCATACACTACTGCACTACACTGCACTCACATGCTGTGGAACCTAGTGTGCAGTCCATACACTACTGCACTACACTGCACTCACATGCTGTGGAACCTAGTGTACAGTCCATACACTACTGCACTACACTGCACTCACATGCTGTGGAACCTAGTGTGCAGTCCATACACTACTGCACTACACTGCACTCACATGCTGTGGAACCTAGTATACAGTCCATACACTACTGCACTGCACTCACATGCTGTGGAACCTAGTGTGCAGTCCATACACTACTGCACTGCACTCACATGCTGTGGAACCTAGTGTACAGTCCATACACTACTGCACTGCACTCACATGCTGTGGAACCTAGTGTACAGTCCATACACTACTGCACTGCACTCACATGCTGTGGAACCTAGTGTACAGTCCATACACTACTGCACTACACTGCACTCACATGCTGTGGAACCTAGTGTGCAGTCCATACACTACTGCACTGCACTCACATGCTGTGGAACCTAGTGTACAGTCCATACACTACTGCACTACACTGCACTCACATGCTGTGGAACCTAGTGTACAGTCCATACACTACTGCACTACACTCACATGCTGTGGAACCTAGTGTGCAGTCCATACAATACTGCACTGCACTCACATGCTGTGGAACCTAGTGTACAGTCCATACACTACTGCACTACACTGCACTCACATGTTGTGGAACCGAGTGTGCAGTCCATACACTACTGCACTACACTGCACTCACATGCTGTAGAACCTAGTGTACAGTCCATACACTACTGCACTGCACTGCACTCACATGCTGTGGAACCGAGTGTGCAGTCCATACAATACTGCACTGCACTCACATGCTGTGGAACCTAGTGTACAGTCCATACACTACTGCACTACACTGCACTCACATGCTGTGGAACCTAGTGTACAGTCCATACACTACTGCACTGCACTCACATGCTGTGGAACCGAGTGTGCAGTCCATACAATACTGCACTGCACTCACATGCTGTGGAACCTAGTGTACAGTCCATACAATACTACACTACACTCACATGCTGTGGAACCTAGTGTGCAGTCCATACACTACTGCACTACACTGCACTCACATGCTGTGGAACCTAGTGTACAGTCCATACACTACTGCACTACACTGCACTCACATGCTGTGGAACCTAGTGTGCAGTCCATACACTACTGCACTACACTGCACTCACATGCTGTGGAACCTAGTGTGCAGTCCATACACTACTGCACTACACTGCACTCACATGCTGTGGAACCTAGTGTACAGTCCATACACTACTGCACTACACTGCACTCACATGCTGTGGAACCTAGTGTGCAGTCCATACACTACTGCACTGCACTCACATGCTGTGGAACCGAGTGTGCAGTCCATACAATACTGCACTGCACTCACATGCTGTGGAACCTAGTGTGCAGTCCATACACTACTGCACTGCACTACATTCACATGCTGTGGAACCTAGTGTACAGTATCTGATGTTCAACTTCCTGGTCTGAAACAAGGAAGTTGAGAGGAAGTGATGTGTGCCTCTACAGGAAGTTGTACGTGGTGCTGTCAGCGGTGCTGTGCCTGCTAGCCTCCTTCCTGGTGGCATTCTTCCTCTTCCCTCGCTCCGTCCTGGTGGAGGATGATGGGATACGATCCGTTATCGTCAGGTTTGACCCTCCTAACATGAAGGTCATGATGAACATGACGGTGAGACTGTCCCAAAATAACAAGAATATTGCCACTATAATGTGTTCATTTATACAGGGGATGGGTGTCGCTCAGTGGTAGACCATGGGGATGGGTGTCGCTCAGTGGTAGACCATGGGGATGGGTATAGCTCAGTGGTAGAGCATGGGGATGGGTGTAGCTCAGTGGTAGACCATGGGGATGGGTGTAGCTCTGTGGTAGAGCATGGGGATGGGTGTAGCTCAGTGGTAGAGCATGGGGATGGGTGTAGCTCAGTGGTAGAGCATGGGGATGGGTGTAGCTCAGTGGTGGAGGTAGGATGGGGAGGTTGGATGGGTGTAGTAGTTCAGTGGTGGAGCATTTGACTGCTGATGAAGAGGTAGCAGGTTCAAGTGCCCCTTCCTGCCCTCCAGAGCTCGCTGAACTTCAGTAACCCCAACTTCTTCACCGTGCTGGTGGACAGTGTGAGCTGCCAGGTGCTCTACATGAAGACTGTCATCGGAACTCAGCAGACAGACAACATCCTGAGCATCCAGCCACTCAGCCAGAGACAGGTTACCCTCTCACCCCTACCTCCCCACCCCCCATCCAGCCACTCAGCCAGAGACAGGTAACCCTCTCACCCCTACCTCCCCAGCCCCCATCCAGCCACTCAGCCAGAGACAGGTTACCCTCTCACCCCTACCTCCCCAGCCCCCATCCAGCCACTCAGCCAGAGACAGGTTACCCTCTCACCCCTACCTCCCCACCCCCCATTCAGCCACTCAGCCAGAGACAGGTTACCCTCTCACCCCTACCTCCCCACCCCCCATCCAGCCACTCAGCCAGAGACAGGTTACCCTCTCACCCCTACCTCCCCACCCCCCATCCAGCCACTCAGCCAGAGACAGGTTACCCTCTCACCCCTACCTCCCCCACCCCCCATCCAGCCACTTAGCCAATGACAGGTTTCCCTCTCACCCCTACCTCCCCACCCCCCATCCAGCCACTCAGCCAATGACAGGTTACCCTCTCACCCCTCCTCCCCCTCAGGTAACCAGGTGTTTCTGTGCTTGCAGGTGAACTTCACTGTCAGTGTGGAGATCAGTGGCAGTGCCTCGTACGTCTAGTAAGTCTGCTGTCCTCTCCTTCACACTGACCTGTCTAGGAGCTATACATCTACACTTACCTGTCTAGGAGCTATACATCTACACTGACCTGTCAGGATCTAGACATCTACACTGACCTGTCTAGGAGCTATACATCTACACTGACCTGTCAGGAACTATACATCTACACTGACCTGTCTAGGAGCTATACATCTACACTGACCTGTCTAGGAGCTATACATCTACACTGACCTGTCTAGGAGCTATACATCTACACTGACCTGTCTAGGAGCTATACATCTACACTGACCTGTCTAGGAGCTATACATCTACACTGACCTGTCTAGGAGCTATACATCTACACTGACCTGTCTAGGAGCTATACATCTACACTGACCTGTCTAGGAGCTATACATCTACACTGACCTGTCTAGGAGCTATACATCTACACTGACCTGTCTAGGAGCTATACATCTACACTGACCTGTCTAGGAGCTATACATCTACACTGACCTGTCTAGGAGCTATACATCTACACTGACCTGTCTAGGAGCTATACATCTACACTGACCTGTCTAGGAGCTATACATCTACACTGACCTGTCTAGGAGCTATACATCTACACTGACCTGTCTAGGAGCTATACATCTACACTGACCTGTCTAGGAGCTATACATCTACACTGACCTGTCTAGGAGCTATACATCTACACTGACCTGTCTAGGAGCTATACATCTATGCTAACATTTCTCCTCCCTCTCCAGTGCGTTTTGTACCATGGCCAGCATCAAGGTTCACAACATAGTGGTGTTCATGCAGTGAGTATCTCACCCTCCTCTTGCTCCTGCTGTCTTGTTCCAGATATCAGATATCCTGTAAATATGTGTGTGTGTGTCTCCAGGACCACTGTGAAGACCTCTTACATGGTGAGGACATCCCAGAACACTCTGGAAGCGTACCGCTACATCGACTGTGGCTCCAACACCACCATACATCAGCTTTGACACACACCACCACACACCAGGCTGCCTGGGATGGCTCGGACGCAGACACACACACCAAAGACTACACTCAAACACTACACACACTCTGCATCTGACTGTAACCGAGGGCAACCCATTGCTTGACGATTCAGTAGACAGGAACAGTGTTCTGCTGTTGATCCTGAGCCCTGCTGCCCGCGAGGCTAACTCAGGTACAGATGGGCTGTTGCTGCTTGATCTGCACCTTAATACTTATAGTTGAAACATTTAAATGTGTTATTTATACAGCGTGAGGGGGGCTGTGGGGCCTCTTGACTCTCCTCAGGAGCACCTAGTATTGAAGCTGTCAGAGGGAGTACACACAACTACTGGTGGGGTGAGGGAGCTAGGAGGTGAGAGAGGCAGGGGTTGAGGGAGGCAGGGGGTAAGGGAGCTAGGAGGTGAGGGAGGCAGTGGATGAAGGGGCTAGGTGCTAAGGGAGCTAGGTGGTAAGGGAGCTAGGAGGTGAGGGAGGCAGGATGCTATGAGTCAAGGGGTTTGTGTCTGAACAGCTTCCAGTTCTGCTGCTTGTTTTGCCGCTTAATTCCTCCAGCCTCTCTCCTGCATGGCCACGGTTAGGCTGACTTGAACTTAAACAGTTGTTGTTGCAAGTTTTGAGAATTGAAGTGATTTCATTGGCCTTTGTTGAGTGAGGCAGGTATGTTACTGCCTGGATCTGGTCAGACAGGTCCTTCATGTTTAGGACTGCTTAAAGAAGCAGTGACACTGGTCTGAGGTCAGATCCTACAGAGGTCAGGAGGGCGTGTTCTTCACAGGAAGAGGAAAGTGTTAATTCAAAGTGATGATTTTCAAAATCTTCTTTTAAAAAGGGCTTTGATTTGTATTTGATATTGTTAGACTGCATCTTGCTTTTTTGAATAAGATTTTGGAAAGAAAATTGTGCTTGACTATAAAATAAGGGACTTGTTAATTAATAAACATATTTAATACTTATAACCAATTGTTGTTTTCATGTTGATGAGGATAATTTAAATAAAACAGCCATTTGATATTTGGTACCACAACTTTTATGTTATAATCATATTCTTCATTTGGGCATACAAAGCTTTCTTTAAAAAATAACGTTTTACATATTCCTTTACAAACGTTTAACTCTTTGTTTTGTACACTTTCATAGCTGCATGTACGAAAAAAATATATTACTACAAGTATTGACCAATAACATAAAACACACTTATACAAATAATATAAATGCAGATATATGTAGCAAAATACAAAAATATAACTGATTAAAGCTTATTAATACAGGAATGCTCTGTCTGGTTCAGTGGGCCTTAACAGGTGGGCAGTGTTAACCTTGTACGTGATTAACCTGGTACGTGGTTAACATGGTACGTGGTTAACCTGGTACGTGGTTAACCTGGTACGTGGTTAACCTGGTACGTGGTTAACATGGTACGTGGTTAACCTGGTACGTGGTTAACCTGGTACGTGGTTAACCTGGTATGTGGTTATTTTGGTTCTTGGTTGACAGGGTAACAACGTGTTGCGTGAGAAATGGCTGAAATGCGTGAGTCTCGCAGTCTGCGATGTGTGATCTGTTATAATCACTGCGATGTGTGATCTGTTATAATCACTGCGATGTGTGATCTGTTATAATCACTGCGATGTGTGATCTGTTATAATCACTGCGATGTGTGATCTGTTATAATCACTGTGATGTGTGATCTGTTATAATGTTGGAGCTCTGGTGGATACTAGACTTTGTGAAACAGACTTGGATAGGATGCTATACACCTGGAAATTATATACTGTCATAAAGGGTAAGAGATACCATCATTCAGTTTTAGTGATACAGGGTTTAAAGATACTGGGTTTTGAGTCTTACTGTGTCCTGGAGAATGCCGGGTACAATCATCAAAACTGAAACCACCTGACCATCAAAACCCCCAGCATACCTTTCAACAGGCACCTAACCCTCTGTCATCACACACACCTAACCCTCTGTCATCACACACACACACACACACCTAACCCTCTGTCATCACACACACACACCTAACCCTCTGTCATCACACACACACACACCTAACCCTCTGTCATCACACACACACACATAACCCTCTGTCATCACACACACCTAACCCTCTGTCATCACACACACACATAACCCTCTGTCATCACACACACACACACACCTAACCCTCTGTCATCACACACACACACACACATAACCCTCTGTCATCACACACACACACACACACCTAACCCTCTGTCATCACACACACACACACACACATAACCCTCTGTCATCACACACACACACATAACCCTCTGTCATCACACACACACACACATAACCCTCTGTCATCACACACACCTAACCCTCTGTCATCACACACACACACATAACCCTCTGTCATCACACACACACACATAACCCTCTGTCATCACACACACACACATAACCCTCTGTCATCACACACACACACACCTAACCCTCTGTCATCACACACACACACATAACCCTCTGTCATCACACACACATAACCCTCTGTCATCACACACACACACACATAACCCTCTGTCATCACACACACACACACATAACCCTCTGTCATCACACACACCTAACCCTCTGTCATCACACACACACACACACACATAACCCTCTGTCATCACACACACACACCTAACCCTCTGTCATCACACACACCTAACCCTCTGTCATCACACACACACACACACATAACCCTCTGTCATCACACACACACACACACATACATAACCCTCTGTCATCACACACACACACTACGTACACTTCCTGTCATACACACTCTACGTGACGTTGCTCGGCACATCCACTCAGACATCTGCCTGGACCCTACTGGACAGTTCTGTGTCCATGACAATAGGACAGCTGCCACTAAGGCCACAATGCAGAGGCTCAGGTTCAATTCTGGCCTGGGTCATTATCTGTACATCCTCCCCTCTCTATATCCCCGTTTCACTGTCTCTACAACTATGTCTGTATAAATAAACACCTAACCCTAATCCTACAAATACAAGCTGTTAGAGCTCAACTGAGAGTCAAGAACAACATCTGGTTAAATTATCTCTGAATGCTGTCGTGTCATACTGGCAGTATCAGAGATAGTAACTCCTGCTGCTCCAGGTGAGCTAGGCTAGTAACTCCTGCTGCTCCAGGTGAGCTAGGCTAGTAACTCCTGCTGCTCCAGGTGAGCTAGGCTAGTAACTCCTGTTGCTCCAGGTGAGCTAGGCTAGTAACTCCTGCTGCTCCAGGTGAGCTAGGCTAGTAACTCCTGTTGCTCCAGGTGAGCTAGGAGCTGGTCCAGGTGAGCTAGGTGTGAAGGTGTGATGCAACTACAGGATGTCAAAGCTACAGCCACTGAGGCACTTGAAATGTTACGACAACGACGGCATCAGTATAAACACATTACACAGGTGAGTCTTTGTGTGAGTATATACAGCTGGTGAGTGTGTGTAAAGATTGAGGAAGGAACGGTTGTGGTGGACAGAATGACAGGATGGATGGTTTGTGGTCTCTGGTGATCTCAAGGGGGTGTGGTCTCCATGGTGATCCCGGTGGTCTATCGGCGTTGCTGGGAACCCAACAGGACCTTGTTGATGAAGTTGACGATGGCACCGGCCGGCTGCTCAGGGTCCAGCTCTGCAAACAGGTGACACACGTTCTCCGCTAGGCTGCCCGGCTTCCTGGCCACAAAGCCAAACACCCTGTACCGGGAAAGCACGTCAGAATGTGGGGTCTTTGTCAGGATGTTGCTATGGCTGGATGGTCTTAACTATGGCTGGATGGTCTTAACTATGGCTGGACGTAACTATGGTGATGTAACTATGGCAATGTCTCTGAGCTGCCTGGAGTCACCATGAGAGGATGAGAGAGAGATCTACTGGGAGGATGAGGTGAGTAGAGGGAGATCTACTGGGAGGATGAGGTGAGTAGAGGGAGATCTACTGGGAGGATGAGGTGAGTAGAGAGAGATCTACTGGGAGGATGAGGTGAGTAGAGGGAGATCTACTGGGAGGATGAGGTGAGTAGAGGGAGATCTACTGGGAGGATGAGGTGAGTAGAGGGAGATCTACTGGGAGAGATCTATTTGGGAAGATTGTGCCTAGTTAAGCTAAATGTTGCCGTGCATGGAATCTTTCAGCCACATAAGCATACACACAAACACACAGATTTGAACACTTACTTAGAGGTGGTACTGTCAGAGTTATTCCATCTAAAGCAAAGAGAGAGAGTCTCAGACCACAAACACAGACAGACAGAACATCCATGCGCTGAAGAACACACAAACACACAGACAGACAGAACACACAAACACACAGACAGACAGAACACACAAACACACAGACAGACAGAACACACAAACACACAGACAGACAGAACACACAAACACACATGCCTGAGCAGTTGAACAGCCAGCAATTAAGATAACAGATGATGGTGATGATAAGGATGCTTTACAACTAAGCTGTGTGACTGAGGTGTGTTACTAAGATGTCACTAAGGTGTGTTACTAAGATGTCACTAAGGTGTGTAACTAAGATGTAACTAAGATGTGTTACTAAGATGTCACTAAGGTGTGTTACTAAGATGTCGCTAAGGTGTGTTACTAAGATGACACTAAGGTGTGTTACTAAGATGTTACTAAGGTGTGTTACTAAGATGTAACTAAGGTGTGTTACTAAGATGTCGCTAAGGTGTGTAACTAAGGTGTGTTACTAAGATGTCACTAAGGTGTGTTACTAAGATGTAACTAAGGTGTGTTACTAAGATGTAACTAAGGTGTGTTACTAAGATGTTGCTAAGGTGTGTAACTAAGGTGTGTTACTAAGATGTCACTAAGGTGTGTTACTAAGATGTCACTAAAGTGTGTTACTAAGATGTAACTAAGGTGTGTTACTAAGATCAGTGGTGGTCCTAGCACATTTGGCACCTCGGGCAAGGGTTTTCCCCTCCCCACCCACCTCCCCCCGACAAAGTTCACCCATGACGCTCCCCCCCGCCCCCCGCCTCCCCAAACAAGCGAACGGCACGACAATGGTTGTGCAATACCGCAAACGCACTACCTTTTTTATGCCAGCAGAGTGCACCAAACACAAAAATGGCGGAAAATGCCGCCCCTCTCTTCATGGCCTGGTCTGCCCGTGCCAAAAACCGGCCCTGACTAAGATGTAACTAAGGTGTGTTACTAAGATGTAACTAAGGTGTGTAACTAAGATGTAACTAAGGTGTGTAACTAAGGTGTGCTACTAAGATGTAACTAAGGTGTGTTACTAAGATGTAACTAAGGTGTGCTACTAAGATGTAACTAAGGTGTGTAACTAAGGTGTGCTACTAAGATGTCACAAAGGTGTGTTACTAAGATGTAACTAAGGTGTGTAACTAAGGTGTGTAACTAAGGTGTGTTACTAAGATGTAACTAAGGTGTGTAACTAAGGTGTGCTACTAAGATGTCACTAAGGTGTGTTACTAAGATGTCACTAAGGTGTGTAACTAAGGTGTGCTACTAAGATGTCACTAAGGTGTGTTACTAAGATGTAACTAAGGTGTGTAACTAAGGTGTGCTACTAAGATGTAACTAAGGTGTGTAACTAAGGTGTGCTACTAAGATGTCACAAAGGTGTGTTACTAAGATGTAACTAAGGTGTGTAACTAAGGTGTGTAACTAAGGTGTGTTACTAAGATGTAACTAAGGTGTGTAACTAAGGTGTGCTACTAAGATGTCACTAAGGTGTGTTACTAAGATGTCACTAAGGTGTGTAACTAAGGTGTGCTACTAAGATGTCACTAAGGTGTGTTACTAAGATGTCACTAAGGTGTGTAACTAAGGTGTGCTACTAAGATGTAACTAAGGTGTGTTACTAAGATGTCACTAAGGTGTGTAACTAAGGTGTGCTACTAAGATGTCACTAAGGTGTGTTACTAAGATGTCACTAAGGTGTGTTACTAAGATGTCACTAAGGTGTGTAACTAAGGTGTGTTACTAAGATGTCACTAAGGTGTGTAACTAAGGTGTGCTACTAAGATGTCACTAAGGTGTGTTACTAAGATGTCACTAAGGTGTGTTACTAAGGTGTGTTACTAAGGTGTTTTACTAAGGTGTGTTACTAAGATGTCGCTAAGGTGTGTTACTAAGATGTCGCTAAGGTGTGTAACTAAGGTGTGTTACTAAGGTGTCACTAAGGTGTGTTACTAAGGTGTGTTACTAAGGTGTGTTACTAAGATGTCACTAAGGTGTGTTACTAAGATGTCGCTAAGGTGTGTTACTAAGATGTCGCTAAGGTGTGTAACTAAGATGTGTTACTAAGATGTCACTAAGGTGTGTAACTAAGATGTCACTAAGGTGTGTTACTAAGATGTCACTAAGGTGTGTTACTAAGATGTCGCTAAGGTGTGTTACTAAGATGTCGCTAAGGTGTGTAACTAAGATGTGTTACTAAGATGTCACTAAGGTGTGTAACTAAGATGTCACTAAGATGTGTTACTAAGATGTCACTAAGGTGTGTTACTAAGATGTCGCTAAGGTGTGTTACTAAGATGACACTAAGGTGTGTTACTAAGATGTTACTAAGGTGTGTTACTAAGATGTAACTAAGGTGTGTTACTAAGATGTCGCTAAGGTGTGTAACTAAGGTGTGTTACTAAGATGTCACTAAGGTGTGTTACTAAGATGTAACTAAGGTGTGTTACTAAGATGTAACTAAGGTGTGTTACTAAGATGTTGCTAAGGTGTGTAACTAAGGTGTGTTACTAAGATGTCACTAAGGTGTGTTACTAAGATGTCACTAAAGTGTGTTACTAAGATGTAACTAAGGTGTGTTACTAAGATCAGTGGTGGTCCTAGCACATTTGGCACCTCGGGCAAGGGTTTTCCCCTCCCCACCCACCTCCCCCCGACAAAGTTCACCCATGACGCTCCCCCCCGCCCCCCGCCTCCCCAAACAAGCGAACGGCACGACAATGGTTGTGCAATACCGCAAACGCACTACCTTTTTTATGCCAGCAGAGTGCACCAAACACAAAAATGGCGGAAAATGCCGCCCCTCTCTTCATGGCCTGGTCTGCCCGTGCCAAAAACCGGCCCTGACTAAGATGTAACTAAGGTGTGTTACTAAGATGTAACTAAGGTGTGTAACTAAGATGTAACTAAGGTGTGTAACTAAGGTGTGCTACTAAGATGTAACTAAGGTGTGTTACTAAGATGTAACTAAGGTGTGCTACTAAGATGTAACTAAGGTGTGTAACTAAGGTGTGCTACTAAGATGTCACAAAGGTGTGTTACTAAGATGTAACTAAGGTGTGTAACTAAGGTGTGTAACTAAGGTGTGTTACTAAGATGTAACTAAGGTGTGTAACTAAGGTGTGCTACTAAGATGTCACTAAGGTGTGTTACTAAGATGTCACTAAGGTGTGTAACTAAGGTGTGCTACTAAGATGTCACTAAGGTGTGTTACTAAGATGTAACTAAGGTGTGTAACTAAGGTGTGCTACTAAGATGTAACTAAGGTGTGTAACTAAGGTGTGCTACTAAGATGTCACAAAGGTGTGTTACTAAGATGTAACTAAGGTGTGTAACTAAGGTGTGTAACTAAGGTGTGTTACTAAGATGTAACTAAGGTGTGTAACTAAGGTGTGCTACTAAGATGTCACTAAGATGTGTTACTAAGATGTCACTAAGGTGTGTAACTAAGGTGTGCTACTAAGATGTCACTAAGGTGTGTTACTAAGATGTCACTAAGGTGTGTAACTAAGGTGTGCTACTAAGATGTAACTAAGGTGTGTTACTAAGATGTCACTAAGGTGTGTAACTAAGGTGTGCTACTAAGATGTCACTAAGGTGTGTTACTAAGATGTCACTAAGGTGTGTTACTAAGATGTCACTAAGGTGTGTAACTAAGGTGTGTTACTAAGATGTCACTAAGGTGTGTAACTAAGGTGTGCTACTAAGATGTCACTAAGGTGTGTTACTAAGATGTCACTAAGGTGTGTTACTAAGGTGTGTTACTAAGGTGTTTTACTAAGGTGTGTTACTAAGATGTCGCTAAGGTGTGTTACTAAGATGTCGCTAAGGTGTGTAACTAAGGTGTGTTACTAAGGTGTCACTAAGGTGTGTTACTAAGGTGTGTTACTAAGGTGTGTTACTAAGATGTCACTAAGGTGTGTTACTAAGATGTCGCTAAGGTGTGTTACTAAGATGTCGCTAAGGTGTGTAACTAAGATGTGTTACTAAGATGTCACTAAGGTGTGTAACTAAGATGTCACTAAGGTGTGTTACTAAGATGTCACTAAGGTGTGTTACTAAGATGTCGCTAAGGTGTGTTACTAAGATGTCGCTAAGGTGTGTAACTAAGATGTGTTACTAAGATGTCACTAAGGTGTGTAACTAAGATGTCACTAAGATGTGTTACTAAGATGTCACTAAGGTGTGTTACTAAGATGTCGCTAAGGTGTGTTACTAAGATGACACTAAGGTGTGTTACTAAGATGTAACAAAGGTGTGTGCTGCACATGCTCAGCTCTCACCTCCTGTCCTGTGGATCAACGCTGCTGAAGGTCACACTGCCGACAGGATAGTGTCTCCTGAAGAATACCCTACACATACACACACACACACGGTACATCAGGACAGCATAAACATTGCATGTTGTACGGTGTGTATGGTAGGGTGTGTAGGTTAGGATAAATATGTACAAATGTGTGTCTTACGATGTGCAAGGTAGGATGTACAGGTGTAGGGTAGGGTGGGATAGGTATGTTGAAGTATTTAGTGTGCATGTGTATATGTACAGGTGTGTATGTACAGGTGTGTACAGGTGTGTATGTGCTGTTGTATATGGTGTACAGGTGTGTATAATGAACAGGTGTGTATAATGTACAAGTGTGTATGATGTACAGCTGTGTATGTACAGCTGTCTAGGGTAGGTACCTGCGCTGGCTGTCTGTCAAAGTGATGCCTTGGGATGACACCTTGAAGTTGACGACTGTTGCCGCAGGACTCCGCCCCAGTGTGGCACCGGTTGCCTTGGCGATGGCCTGGGGGCCGGTCAGGGACTCCGTCTCCACGGAACTCAAGTAGAGGACATTACAGGCTGGAAGGCAGGGGGCGGGGCCAGGAGCAACCAATCAGGTAAGAGAAGAAGAGCAGGAGGAACAGTGACAGACAGACAGACAGACAGATAGTAGGCCAGAGAGACAGACAGGCAGTAGGACAGAAAGGCAGACAAACTCACCAGCTCCCTGTCTGAGCAGGTCTGCAGCTGTGCTCATGTTGCTGGGGGGCTGCTCCACCTGCTCCCCCAGAGAGTCTGCAGCCACACACATAGGGGGGGATGAGAAAACATGGCAACGCACTATGATATACCAGGAAGCAAGTCGTGTGACATGCAGTGCAGTGCCATGTTGAATAAGTCTGAGACAATAATGTCCTCACACGCGTGACGTTCTCACCACTTTTGGCAACAGACCATAAATGAGCTAATAGCTAACGCAAAATATTTGCTCCTTAAAACAAACAAAATATATCGTAAAACCATAAACAGATGAGCTTTATGACCTTTATGAACTGTGAACCTACATGTGATTGAGTTTGTGTGAACGTGTGTGTGTGAGCATGCGTGTGTGTGTGAGCGTCTCCATGGTGACACCAGACTGCCTACCTTGGTCAGGGATGGTCAGGCAGCAGGGCAGAGAAATGGGGGTGATGGAGTGTTGGTACACCAGAGCTGACAGACTCCCTGGAGAGACAGACAGGTAGACATGCAGACAGACACACAGGCAGACAGAAAGACATTCATTTAATCATTATTAATTTGTCTTTTTATGACTTAATAGCTCAGAATGCGGTGAGGGTACAGGTACAAGTGTTCGTGTCAGCGGGGTAGTTGGGGTACAGACTTTCAGGGTGAGGGTTAAGAGTTTGGGGTTGGGGTTAAGGGTCAGGGTTGGGTCAGGGGTTGGTGTTTGGGGGTCTCACCAAAGTGAGGCTCGTTCTGACAGCCTTTGATCTTGACTCCTCTTGGCCCCGTCTCAACCAGGAAGTGCCTCACCAGCTGCTCCAGTGGGTCTGGCACCACGAGGGTGTGTGCGTGTGTGTGTGTAAACACAAAGAAACAGTAAGCAAAAGTTCAGAGGTGTGTGTGTTTGTGTGTGTGTGTATATGTGTATGTATGTGTGATTGTGCTTGTGTGTGTGTGCTTGTGTGTGTGTACCCTTGCTGCTGTGGTTGAAGCCTGCTGGGGGCGTGGCCACCCTGAGGGCGAGGCCGTAGGCTCCCTGGAAGGAGCTGCTGTCTCTGATCAGGAACGAACCTGGCTCTCGCTCCTTCAGCACCGCAATGGCTGGAGAGGGAGAGAGGAGGTGAGGAGATGAGGCGTTTGTCTCCTGACCTCACATCCTGTGTGGGGTACAGAAGATATTGTTGTGTACGGCAGAGTGCTGACCCACCTTGGTCTCTGGAGATTCCAGGCTTGTACCAGAAGCGGGAACTGTCCTGGACGACCTTCACCCCTCCCCTGCTGAACACCTCCCCCTCTGGAGGAATCTCAAGGGCGACCACACCACCCCCCACACCGCCCCCTACATCGCCCCCCACCGTGGGGCAAAAGGTCACATGGTGCTGCATGGGGGCGTGTCCGGAGCCGGGCTGGGACGGCAGACGACGCTTCTCTGGGAGAGGGGGCTGGGAGCCGGCGGGCTGGAGGCCGGCGGGCTGGGGGCCGGCGGGCTGGGGGCCGGCGGGCTGGGGGCCGGCGGGCTGGGGACCGGCGGGCTGGGGGCCGGCGGGCTGGGGGCCGGCGGGCTTGGGGACGAGGACGCCAGCGTAGCCAGAGGAGCCATCAGGAGGGGGGCAGTAGGGTTCAGGGTGAGGAGGGGGGCAGTAGGGTTCAGGGCTGGCCAGCATTAGCCTTCGGCCCTGGGTAGCAAAGCCTGGAATGGGGGTGTTGGAGGAGGGAGGCAGGGGGGAGGAGGAGGTCTCTGGGGTCAGCTCTCTGTGAGGGGGAGGAGAGGCTCCATTGGGCTGGGCAGGACTGGGCATGGTTGGGGAAGGGGGCTGGGTCAGGGGCTGGATCTGGGGTTGGGGTTGCGGCTGGGTCAGGGGCTGGATCTGGGGTTGCGGCTGGGTCAGGGGCTGGATCTGGGGTTGGGGTTGCGGCTGGGTCTGGGGCTGGATCTGGGGCTGGGTCTGGATTTGGGGTTGCGGCTGGGGATGGATTTTGAGGTGGCTGGACAGGTTGGGGGTGGTGTGAGTAGGGTCAGAGGTCAGGGTCAGGGTCTGAGCAGGAGTAGACCAGTGGTTCCCAGCATGAGGGGGGGCTGGGGGTGTGTGTGAGGAGGGGGTGGGTGAGTGTGTGTGTGAAGGGGTGGGGGTTCTGGAGTGTGTGTCTGACCCATTGGGGTAAGCTCTGTCCTGTGATTGGCCAGACTCGTAGTCGCTGTTGATGTTGGTGATTCTGAGGCTGAAAAACAGAGAGATAATGATGTCGCACTCAGTAGACAGGAAGTAAGAAGGCTAGCCGGTTAGTTGGTTAGCTGGGTTGAATGGGAAGGATGAGACTGATTAGCCATGGTGTATTTTTTTTTGTATCACAAGTAAGCTGATCCTGGACACCAACATGAGAACAGCTACGGCTAACTGAATGCATAATGGTGAATGGGATGATCAGAGGTGGCTTTTGGTTGTTGTTTGGTTTCGTTAGATAAAACGATAACCCGTTAGAATTGTTAGCATTTTTTTTCTTTTAAAGAGCGACAGTTAGCTAGTGTTAGCCAAGTTAGGGTGATGAGCAAGCCCAAAATAAATTCGCTAGCGCAGAATTCTGACGAAAACCAGCAGAATTTCAATAGAATGCACTGGTCTGACGCAAAATTAAAATGACTAAACTTAAATCTAAACTTGTCAACTCATTCAATGTCTCTATTATATGTGATAACAAGCAAAAGAAGTCTGTCAACTCTGAAACTGATACAGTAACGTTCACTTTAGACTAGCTACTGTAGCTAAGATTAAAATGAAAATGCAGAGATTTAGCCCAGAAGAATTGAGACGGAGACACTTTCAAATTTACCAAAATTACAGCAAGAGACAGGGCCTAGGAGGACAGGGCCTAGGAGGACAGGGCCTAGGAGGACAGGGCCAGGAAGGACAGGGCCTAGGAGGACAGGGCCTAGGAGGAAAGGGCCTAGGAGGACAGGGCCAGGGAGGACAGGGCCTAGGAGGACAGGGCCAGAGAGGACAGGGCCAGGAAGGACAGGGCCTAGGAGGACAGGGCCTAGGAGGACAGGGCCTAGGAGGACAGGGCCAGGGAGGACAGGGCCTAGGAGGACAGGGCCAGGGAGGACAGGGCCAGGGAGGACAGGGCCTAGGAGGACAGGGCCAGAGAGGACAGGGCCTAGGAGGACAGGGCCAGGGAGGACAGGGCGAGGAAGGACAGGGCCTAGGGGGACAGGGCCTAGGAGGACAGGGCCTAGGAGGACAGGGCCAGGGAGGACAGGGCCTAGGAGGACAGGGCCTAGGAGGACAGGGCGAGGAAGGACAGGGCCTAGGGGGACAGGGCCTAGGAGGACAGGGCCTAGGAGGACAGGGCCAGGGAGGACAGGGCCAGGGAGGACAGGGCCTAGGAGGACAGGGCCTAGGAGGACAGGGCCTAGGAGGACAGGGCCAGGGAGGACAGGGCCAGGGAGGACAGGGCCAGGGAGGACAGGGCCTAGGAGGACAGGGCCTAGGAGGACAGGGCCTAGGAGGACAGGGCCAGGGAGGACAGGGCCTAGGAGGACAGGGCCTAGGAGGACAGGGCGAGGAAGGACAGGGCCTAGGGGGACAGGGCCTAGGAGGACAGGGCCTAGGAGGACAGGGCCAGGGAGGACAGGGCCAGGGAGGACAGGGCCTAGGAGGACAGGGCCTAGGAGGACAGGGCCAGGGAGGACAGGGCCAGGGAGGACAGGGCCAGGGAGGACAGGGCCTAGGAGGACAGGGCCAGAGAGGACAGGGCCTAGGAGGACAGGGCCAGGGAGGACAGGGCCTAGGAGGACAGGGCCTAGGGGGACAGGGCCTAGGAGGACAGGGCCTAGGAGGACAGGGCCAGGGAGGACAGGGCCTAGGAGGACAGGGCCTAGGAGGACAGGGCGAGGAAGGACAGGGCCTAGGGGGACAGGGCCTAGGAGGACAGGGCCTAGGAGGACAGGGCCAGGGAGGACAGGGCGAGGAAGGACAGGGCCTAGGGGGACAGGGCCTAGGAGGACAGGGCCTAGGAGGACAGGGCCAGGGAGGACAGGGCCAGGGAGGACAGGGCCTAGGAGGACAGGGCCAGGGAGGACAGGGCCTAGGAGGACAGGGCCTAGGGGGACAGGGCCTAGGAGGACAGGGCCTAGGAGGACAGGGCCTAGGAGGACAGGGCCAGGGAGGACAGGGCCTAGGAGGACAGGGCCAGGGAGGACAGGGCCTAGGAGGACAGGGCCAGGGAGGACAGGGCCAGGGAGGACAGGGCCTAGGAGGACAGGGCCAGAGAGGACAGGGCCTAGGAGGACAGGGCCAGGGAGGACAGGGCCAGGGAGGACAGGGCCTAGGAGGACAGGGCCTAGGAGGACAGGGCCAGGGAGGACAGGGCCAGGGAGGACAGGGCCTAGGAGGACAGGGCCAGGGAGGACAGGGCCAGGGAGAACAGGGCCAGGGAGGACAGGGCCTAGGAGGACAGGGCCTAGGAGGACAGGGCCTAGGAGTTTTCGGGCAATCTTTATGAGGATGGAGGAATCTTGCAATAGAATTATCCAAAAGGTTGAATCTCTTTAAAGCTATATTAACTTCATCCACAGATTTTCAGTCTGAAAAATTGCAGAAAATGTAAGAAGATTCCGTTTGGGTTTGGTGATGAGTTACTGCTGGTCCCATGAAATCTAAATTTACACGTTGTGATTACATTGTTGCTTTATCCATGATATGTTAAACCTAGACACAAACCCTTCCCCCTCCTCACATAACCCCTTCCTGTGGTGAGGTCCCACCTCTCCAGTGTGCGTTGTGGGCTGCTGGTGTGGACAGGAGTGGGCGGGCCGGTGAGGTCAGAGGGCGTGGAGCATGGCGGCTGGTGGGCGTCTCTCTGCAGCTGCCGCATGGAATTCTGGGAGATGTGGTCCCGCCAGCCCACACTGTCTCCTGAACTACACACCTCTGAGAGGGAGGAGAGAGGGCAATGGAAGAGGAGAGTTTGTGTCTTGTATTTAGTGTGTGTGTGTGCGTGTCTCACCAGTGTGTGCGTGTCTCACCAGTGTGTGCGTGTCTCACCAGTGTGTGCGTGTCTCACCAGTGTGTGTGTGCGTCTCACCAGTGTGTGTGCGTCTCACCAGTGTGTGTGCGTCTCACCAGTGTGTGCGCGTCTCACCAGTGTGTGCGTGTCTCACCAGTGTGTGCGTGTCTCACCAGTGTGTGCGTGTCTCACCAGTGTGTGTGTGTGTCTCACCAGTGTGTGCGCGTCTCACCAGTGTGTGCGCGTCTCACCAGTGTGTGCGCGTCTCACCAGTGTGTGTGCGTCTCACCAGTGTGTGCGCGTCTCACCAGTGTGTGCGTGTCTCACCAGTGTGTGCGCGTCTCACCAGTGTGTGTGCGTGTCTCACCAGTGTGTGCGTGTCTCACCAGTGTGTGCGTGTCTCACCAGTGTGTGCGTGTCTCACCAGTGTGTGCGTGTCTCACCAGTGTGTGCGCGTCTCACCAGTGTGTGTGCGTCTCACCAGTGTGTGCGCGTCTCACCAGTGTGTGCGTGTCTCACCAGTGTGTGCGTGTCTCACCAGTGTGTGCGCGTCTCACCAGTGTGTGCGCGTCTCACCAGTGTGTGCGCGTCTCACCAGTGTGTGTGCGTCTCACCAGTGTGTGTGCGTCTCACCAGTGTGTGTGCGTGTCTCACCAGTGTGTGCGCGTCTCACCAGTGTGTGCGCGTCTCACCAGTGTGTGCGCGTCTCACCAGTGTGTGTGTGTCTCACCAGTGTGTGCGTGTCTCACCAGTGTGTGTGTGTCTCAGTGTGTGTGTGTCTCAGTGTGTGTGTGTCTCACCAGTGTGTGTGTGTCTCACCAGTGTGTGTGTGTCTCGGTGTGTGTGTGTCTCAGTGTGTGCGTGTCTCACCAGTGTGTGTGTGTCTCAGTGTGTGTGTGTCTCAGTGTGTGTGTGTCTCACCAGTGTGTGTGTGTCTCACCAGTGTGTGTGTGTCTCACCAGTGTGTGTGTGTCTCAGTGTGTGTGTGTCTCAGTGTGTGCGTGTCTCACCAGTGTGTGTGTGTCTCAGTGTGTGTGTGTCTCAGTGTGTGTGTGTCTCACCAGTGTGTGTGTGTCTCACCAGTGTGTGTGTGTCTCACCAGTGTGTGTGCAGGCTCCGGGAGGTGGCAGAGGGGAGGGGGTCTCTGACTGGCAGCCAGACCCATAACCCCGGCTCTCAGAGGGAGATGGCTGATAGGCCGAGCAGGAGCAGGGGGGGCGGGGCTGGTACCTCCCCTCCAGGGGGGCATGGCCGTGGGAACGACTGCCTTCCGGATAGGCTGGGTGTCCCAAGGGCAGAGGGTCAAAGGTGAAGGCTGGGAGGTCATGAACTTGGGGCGTGTAGGAAGAGAGGGTGGCCCTACGGTGCCAGAAATCTGCCTCCCTTTCCCACTGTAGCTCCGCCTCTCTCTCCCATTGGAGGGTCATGTCCCGGCCCCGCCTCTCCCAGTGTAGCTCCCCCCCCCGGCCCCGGCGCAGACCTCCATCACGCTGCTGGAGCTCCGATGCCCGGTCCCAATGGAACCCCTCCCCCCGGTCCAGACGCAGGCCGTGATAGGCCGGATCTTCCCGCTGCAAGCTGAGATAGGCTGAATCTTCCCGCCGAAGGCCGTGATAGGTTGAATCTTCCCGCCGAAGGCCGTGATAGGCCGAATCTTCCCGCTGCAAACCGTGACAAGCTGAATCTTCGCGCCGAAGGCCATGATAGGCTGAATCTTCCCGCCGAAGGCCGTGATAGGCTGAATCTTCCCGCCGAAGGCCGTGATAGGCGGATTCTTCCCGCCGAAGGTCGTGATAGGCGGAATCTTCCCACCGCAAACCGTGATAGGCTGAATCTTGATGTCGCAGGCTGCAATCCCGGCAGATGCAGCCAGAGGGCGGGCCGTCCAGCAGCAGCTCTGGGTAGGGGCCGGGGGGAGGCTGGGGGGGGCAGTCCTGAGGGCTGGCCTCCTGAGGGGGGGCAAGTGGGCGAGGGGGCGTGGACAAGGGGCATGGCAGGAATTGATGCGGGGTCTGGCGTCCCCACAGCAGGTCAGGGGGGGGAAGGACCTGGGCGGGGGGGTAGTGTTGACACAGGTCCAGGTGTGAGGGGGCGGGGCTGGTGGGGCCAGGTGGCAGGACTCCATTGAGTGTGAGCCGGGTGTGGTCACAGCGCTGGGAGCGGTAGTCGTGGCGACAGGAGCAGGACCGGCCCAACCCCCCGCCACCCCTCTCCAGCTCGGAGGGGGAGGAGTCACCGTCGTCCAAGATGGCTGTCTCCCTCTCCCCGCCCTGCCCCTCCATGCCCCCCAGCAGACGGTCTAGCTCCTCCCTCTCCTGACGCGTGGGAGGCGGAGGACCAATCGGCTCATCCCGACGCTCGGACAGGCCACATGGTTGGCTGGAGTGAGCAGAGTGGGTGGAGTCAGAGCTGGTAGGGAGGAAGCGACTTGGCCGTTCGTTGCCGAAGCCTTCTGGGCTGCCATTGGTGGAGGCTTGGCCACGCCTCTTCTTGATCTGGGCATAGAGACTCCCATCTACAGGACCCCTGGTGTGGGCGATGTCTGAAGGACGAGGAAGGGTATCAGTTCAATGCGGCTTCTGATGTGTGTGTGTGTTACCCTCCAGGCTGTCCTGGTAGTGTTGTGTGTCTGTGTTACCCTCCAGGCTGTCCTGGTAGTGTTGTGTGTGTGTGTGTTACCCTCCAGGCTGTCCTGGTAGTGTTGTGTGTCTGTGTTACCCTCCAGGCTGTCCTGGTAGCGTTGGTTGAAGTTCTCGTAGGAGTCCCAGCGAACGACAGGGTCTGCAGTGTTGTAGTCCACTGTCACAGCTGGGTCATTCCTCATATACTCCCGACCTGATGGAGGGGGACAGGGGAAGAGAAATAGATCTGATTGGATGGAAAGTTCTCTCCAAAAGGAGTTCTGTAGATAAAACAGGAAGTAGAAGCATAAGGAAACCTTTGATCTTCTCTGGCCCAGACGAGAAGACAAACTCTACGGTGGCGTCAGACGGAAATCGCTCATCTGAGGAGAGGAGGAGAGGAGGAGAGGAGGAGAGGAGGAGAGGGGAGGAGGGGAAAAGGAGAGGGGAGGAGGGGAGAAGGAGAGGGGAGGGAGAGTTTCATATTTGATAGTGATGATACTGTAACAGTGTAATAAAATGTGACTGCAGTGTGTAGAGCAGGTGTGTAGAGCAGGTGTGTACAGCAGGTGTGTACAGCAGGTGTGTACAGGAAGGGGTGTAGAGCAGGTGTGTACAGCCGGTGTGTACAGCAGGTGTGTAGAGAAGGTGTGTACAGCAGGTGTGTAGAGGAGGTGTGTACAGCAGGTGTGTACAGCAGGTGTGTACAGCAGGTGTGAAGAGCAGGTGTGTACAGCAGGTGTGTACAGCAGGTGTGTAGAGAAGGTGTGTACAGCAGGTGTGTTCAGCAGGTGTGTACAGCAGGTGTGTACAGCAGGTGTGTACAGCAGGTGTGCAGGTACCTGAGCAGGCTAGGTCCAGCTCCCCCTTGCCAAACCACAGCTGGGCTCCGTGGATGGTGCAGGTGTGGAACTGCAGCCGGAACACCGGCTCCCTCTCGGCACGCTGGGGCACACGCTGGTAACACTTCACCTGCAGGGGGCGCCACAGGGAACAGGGGTCAGAGGTTAACAAGGAGCAGTGGCTAACAAGGAGCAGGGGTCAGGGGTTAACAGGGGTCAGGGGTTAACAGGGATCTGGGGTCAGGGGTTGACAGGGGTCAGGGGTTAACAAGGAGCAGGGGTCAAGGGTTGTCAGGGGTTAACAGGGATCTGGGGTCAGGGGTTGACAAGGGTCAGGGGTTAACAAGGAGCAGGGGTCAGGGGTCAGAAAGCAGGGGTCAGGGGTTAACAGGGGTCACTCACCATGATGTCACCCTTCAACAGCAGAGCTGGCTCAATGGTCACACACAACCTCCTTCCTCCCGAACCCTGTAGATCACTGGACACACACACACATAAGAGTGAGTGTGTGTGTGTGTGTATGTGAGTGAATGAGTGAGTATGTGAGTGTGTGTGTATGTATCTGAGTGTGTGTCTACTGACTAGATGCCAGAGGTGTAGACCAGCTGCATGGCCTGGTATATCTTCATGAAAGGGAAGAATCCTGCAGAAAGGAGACAAGCATGAGGACTAGGATTCCTGAACCTCTCTCTCTCTCTCCTTGTCTCCCTCTCTCTCCTGGTCTCTCTCTCTCTCTCCTTGTCTCTCTCTCTCCTTGTCTCTCCTTGTCTCTGTCTCTCTCCTTGTCTCTCTCTCTGTCTCTCTCCTTGTCTCTTTCTGTCTGTCTCTCTCTCTCCTTGTCCCTCTCCTTGTCTCTCTCTCTGTCTGTCTCTCTCTCTCTCCTTGTCTCTCTCTCTCCTTGTCTCTCTCTCTCTGTCTCTCTCTCTCCTTGTATATCTCTGTCTGTCTGTCTGTCTCTCTCTCTCTCTCTCTCTCCTTGTCTATCTCTCTCTCTCTCTATTTATCAATTCAATTCAAAATGCTTTATTGGCATGAATGTTCAGGTTAAACAATGTTGCCAAAGCGGTCCACAGTGAAGGTACAACATATGTAATTATAAACATATCATCAAACCTAATAGGGTGTGCTTTGCCTTAGGCAAGGGCACAACCTTTGTTCTCTCACATATATATTTATTCTTAATGTTTCTTTTCCCACCCCTAAGCCTTCGTCAATATTTGGACTACATAGACAAAAGTTTCGTCTTAGTAGGGATTGAGTTGCTTGTATTTTTATTTACGTTCCGTTGCATGGTTTAAATACAAATTAAGTTTTTGTGGCGAAAAGTGAAGCTAACGGTGGCTAACTTGCTAGCCACAGTCAATGACGCTACTTACGTCACTAACGTCACGAAAACTCGCGTGACTACCTCTAGCAGAGCCTTCCGGTTTGTCCGCCATTGTAGTAAGCAGACATGGCTATTAGGTATCCTATGGCCGTGGGCCTTAACAAAGGCAACCCGGTAACCAAGAACGTCACAGCGCTAAAACACGGTCGGAGACGAGGGCGCCTGACCAAGCACAGCAAGCTTGTGCGTGACATGATCCGAGAGGTGTGCGGCTTCGCCCCCTACGAGATGCGTGCCATGGAGTTGCTGAAGATGTCCAAGGATAAGCGTGCCCTCAAGTTCATCAAGAAGAGGATTGGAACTCACATCCGCGCCAAGAGAAAGAGGGAAGAGCTGGAAGAGCTGGAAGAGCTGGAAGAGCTGGAAGAGCTGGAAGAGCTGGAAGAGCTGGAAGAGCTGAGCAACGTTCTGTCCGCCATGAGGAAGGCCGCCGCCAAGAAGGATTAAACTATCGTTGGGGCAAATACCTATTTGTATTTCACCAAAAAAAAAAAAAAAGACTACCTCTAGCAGAACATTAGTTTAGCAGCTCGTTAACTTCTGGGAGATAACGCTAGCTAGGCTAAAGGCTTATATATGCTTCTGCGTTTTTCGAAAAACGGACACATGGGGACGCCCTCTTCTCCGAGGAACGCCCTCTACGAGCTCTCCGTCAGCCCTCGGAGTATGGCGTGAAATTAGTGCCAGGAGAGCGAGCTCTGTAAAAACGATTTGTAACTTGCAAAAAAGATTTGTGTCTCTGTAGAAAATGATTCGTGTACTTGCAAAAAAAAGTTTTGTGTCTCCGTAGAAGAAGGCAAGATTTGTGTACTTGCAAAAAAGATTTGTAACTTGCAAAAAAGATTTGTGTACTTGTAAAAAAAAGTTTTGTGTCTCCGTAGAAGAAAAAGATTTGTGTACTTGTAAATAAAAGTTTTGTGTCTCCGTAGAAGAAAAATATTCGTGTACTTGTAAAAAAAAGTTTTGTGTCTCCGTAGAAGAAGGCGGGAACAATGCTCCCAAAACCATCTAAGCCAATCAAATATAGCCATTTCTGTGTCTAGTATCATTGGACATTTTCGTCTGTCTATCACACAAAGAACGTCAGCGAATAAGAACAAAACTAGAATGCTGATGATTTCAATGGCGAGTCATTTGGTAAGTAGTTCAAAATATCCATTTACATTTAGTCGACGCTCTTATCCAGAGCGACTTACAGTAAGTACAGGGACATTCCCCCGAAGCAAGTAGGGTGAAGTGCCTTGCCCAAGGACACACCGTCAGTTGGCATGACCGGGAATCGAACTGGCAACCTTCGGATTACTAGCCCGATTCCCTCACCGCTCAGCCACCTGACTTCCGGGCATGCATCCATGGGCATGTATCTTTAATGCAACATTTAAAGATTATTCGGTTAGCACACTGTTAACAGTATAAATTAATGGATAAGAGTCGTAGTAAGTTGAATAGTTTTTTAATGTATGTATGTATTCGGATATTTAATTAGACGACCAGTCATTAAACCTAGCCTTAGTTGGGCAATGTGCAGCTAAATGGCAGGGAACTGCCGCGAAATCACTCAATATAGTTAGTGGTTTTCATTCGAAATGAAAGCTGGCAGTAAATAATACACTCTAGAGTGAAAGATCCATATCTTTTTAATTTATGCGCTTAACTTTCCCAGCCAACATTTGAGATCTATCCAGTGTGTTCAGCTCATGTTTAGTTTAGCATGGCGAATACACCAACATTAAAAAACATGTAAAGTTGTGAACGCTTAGTATGATGCTTACCGGCTGCAATTTAGCTGCACATTGTCCAACTAATGCTAGCTTTAATGACTGGTCGTCTAATTAAATATCCGTATACATATTTACATTAAAAAACTATTCAACTTACTACGACTCTTATCCATTAATTTATACTGTTAAGAGTGTGCTAACCGAATAATCTTTAAATGTTGCATTAAAGGTACATGCCCATGGATATTTTGAACTACTTACCAAATGACTCGTCATTGAAATCATCAGCACTCTAGTTTTGTTCTTATTCGCTGACGTTCTTTGTGTGATAGACAGACGAAAATGTCCAATGATACTAGACACAGAAATGGCTATATTTGATTGGCTTAGATGGTTTTGGGAGCATTGTTCCCGCCTTCTACGGAGACACAAAACATTTTTTTACAAGTACACAAATCTTTTTCTTCTACGGAGACACAAAACTTTTTTTTACAAGTACACAAATCTTTTTCTTCTACGGAGACACAAAACCTTTTTTTACAAGTACACAAATCTTTTTTGCAAGTTACAAATCTTTTATGCAAGTACACAAATCTTGCCTTCTTCTACGGAGACACAAAACTTTTTTTTTGCAAGTACACGAATCATTTTCTACAGAGACACAAATCTTTTTTGCAAGTTACAAATCGTTTTTACAGAGCTCGCTCTCCTGGCACTAATTTCACGCCATAACTATCCGTCGTGAGCGACGGAGAGCTACGGAGACCACCTTGGCTGTGATTGGTCAGTATTAAGAATCGCTTGCGTCAGGGGCAGGGGGGGGGGGTTGCCGGGATAAACAGGACGAACAGAATCCTTTGACCGCCATTGCTGTAAGTTTTCACAATTCATATTTCAGCTAAACAGTACATGTAAATCAGCATCTGAATTAAAATGTGACGAGAAATGGGCAGTGTAGTTGCTGAAAATGTGCGTATTTTATTGATGAAACGGCTAATTTGTAAATTTTCTCCGACTTCTCGATAACCTAGGTAAATAAACACTCCACGACGATTTACAAAAAAACGTTGCGCCACCTACTCTTCTGGCGGTGAATTGTTTTCAGCACCCACAGCCTACGGAGAACCATAAACGCAGTCTATCCGTCCGTATCCGTGCGCCCGCCCATCCGTAAACGGAGACGCAGAAGCATATTGCGGCCTTAACTGCTTTACTGCAAGGCAGCTGCAGAAATGCCACATGCAAAGAGGCCAGGGTGATAACTATTTACTCACTTTACTTTGTGATATGACACACAATTGTGATGTGTAATGTACAATATAAGCTGATATTATTAAGGAAGTACATCTACTTTCGGGAAACAGTAGTCTACTATTTCACTTTTGCCTGGGCAACACATACTACAGTGGTCTATGATGCATCTGTTTTTAATCGTTAAAATAAACATTCCTCACAAATACATTTTTGTTGTAGGATTTATTATTACATTACAAGTAAACGATTTGTTGGTGAAATTATCACTACCTGTGGTTTCAAACCAGTGTTGCTTACTGCAACACTGTAGCCTACGCGAGACACTACAAAAACATCTACACAGCTGTTTAGGAAGTCAAACGGCGACAGAACATGTTCGGCACTCCCCTTACTTAAATCAAAAGTCTATCTGACTACTAACCTGAACTTTATTGCCACAGCCTAAACTTTGTCAATCTGTTCATGAAAATAATTAATTTCAGCCTAAACCGTACAACGGAACGTTAAATCCAATTCAACCAATGCAATCGCTACCAAGACGAACACAGCAGTAGTCTAGTAGCCTACTGTAGTAGTACAATTTACCGGGGCAGCTTCTCCACACAGGGCTATATCGCATTTTGCGTTGTTACTGACTGATCGCTACCAGTGAGCTTTTTATGAATGAGCGATTTTCCACTAAATAAATGTCAAACTTATTTACGTTTTTGGGGGCATATTTTCAGTTAGCAGATGGTGAATCGCGATTCCATCTTCTACTGCCGGTAACGTAGTAGAATAATCTTCAAAGGGGGTTCTTTATTAATGAATGAATGCAATATGAGTAGGCTTAATGCCTGAAAATATCACGAGAAGGGAAAAACTTAAAAGGACGTTTAAGTCATAGAGATTAGGTCAATTTTTACACCGGTCTGACAAATGTATTCGTTTTTATTCAACTATGAGGCTGCTACTGTATATAGCCGATCACCATTCCCTCTTGCAGGGGAAATGAGAAAACATTTCACTCGTATTTTGAGTTGTAAATGAGCAGCAAAAAAAATATGCTTTTAAATCTATGTAATCTTTATAAATAATAAGTATGCATTTTTATATAAAATATACAGAAATATCAGTTGTAAAAATGTAATTAAAAAACGGACCCCTGTGCAACCGACGCAAGCAAGCACACCCTACAATTTCCCCAGAAATTGTACCCTCTCTAGTTCATATCATAAATCACAAAAAACATATATAACAATATAATAAGTTAAATATGAAAAAATAAATGGCAAGGGTATTATTATTATTATTGGTATATTTCAAATGTACCAAAGCAACAAAGTATACTGTGTAGCATGCATACATACTGTGCAGCATACATACATACTGTGTAGCATGCATACATACTGTGTAGCACGCATACATACTGTGAAGCACGCATACATCCTGTGTAGCACGCATACATACTGTGCAGCATACATACATACTGTGTAGCATGCATACATACTGTGTAGCATGCATAAATACTGTGTAGCATGCATACATACCGTGTAGCACGCATACATACTGTGTAGCACGCATACATACCGTGCAGCGCGCATACATACTGTGTAGCATGCATAAATACTGTGTAGCATGCATACATACTGTGCAGCACGCATACATACTGTGCAGCACACATACATGCTGTGCAGCACACATACATACTGTGCAGCACGCATACATACTGTGCAGCACGCATACATACTGTGCAGCATGCATACATACTGTGCAGCATGCATACATACTGTGTAGCATGCATACATACTGACACACTGTACATCTACATCTAATGCTACATCTACATGCAAATGCTGTTGTCTATCTCTGTCTCTCTCTGTCTCTCTGTGTTTGTCTCTCTGTCTATCTCTGTCTCTCTGTGTTTGTATCTCTGTCTCTGTCTCTGTGTCTCTCTGTGTTTGTCTCTCTGTCTATCTCTGTCTCTGTGTCTCTCTGTGTTTGTCTCTCTGTCTATCTCTGTCTCTCTCTGTCTCTGTGTCTCTCTGTGTTTGTCTCTCTGTCTCTGTGTCTCTCTGTGTTTGTCTCTCTGTCTATCTCTGTCTCTGTGTCTCTCTGTGTTTGTCTCTCTGTCTATCTCTGTCTCTCTCTGTCTCTGTGTCTCTCTGTGTTTGTCTCTCTGTCTATCTCTGTCTCTGTGTCTCTCTGTGTTTGTCTCTGTGTCTCTCTGTGTTTGTCTCTCTGTCTATCTCTGTCTCTGTCTCTCTGTCTATCTCTGTCTCTGTGTCTCTCTGTGTTTGTCTCTCTGTCTGTCTCTGTGTCTCTCTGTGTTTGTCTCTCTGTCTATTTCTGTCTCTGTGTCTCTCTGTGTTTGTCTCTCTGTCTGTCTCTGGATGTGGTTCGGAGAGTACATGCAGACACACCTCTGTGTGCTTGGTAGCTGGGCAGGGTGGGGATGAGGACCTGGTGCAGGAACAGAGGACTGCTGTTCATCTTAATGGCTCCTGACAGCAGCCCCCCAAAGTAGTAGATATACCTGGAGGAGGATATACTGTAGTAGATATACTGTATGTAGGGTATATCTACTATACTGAGGGGAGGTTCAACAAGAGGGTGTGTTTATTTGCTTTTCACCTATCCATATGAAATTAGGATTTGAAATACGTGTTGCCATTGGTCAGTGTAGTTGGTGTGTTCTGATTGGTCAGTGTAGTCTCACCTGTTCTGGGAGGGCTGGAGGGATGAAGAAATCTTGTCTTCACAGAACTTTCTCATGGCTAGAGTACTGAGGGCCTGGTCTGCACTGTTCACACACACACACACACACACACACACACACACACACACACACACACACACACTATTTATAGATATATAAAGGCATAGGACTGCACAGCCCTACATTTACTGAGATTTACATCTACACATCTCTATTTCTTCAGTATATGCTGGATCCTGATCTGTATGTCTGTCTGTCATCCCAGGTAGGGTTAGTAGACCTCTTTAGACCTAGAGGCTGGTCTTCTAGACAGAACCAGTACTAGTTTCCACATTCCCACAGCCGGAGCCATTGACAGGGTGGAAACTGTGGAGCCATGATGGGGTCAGAGGAGTCGGCTGGCTGGACTTACCCTGCTGAGATCTTGCTGTAGTGCATGTAGGCAGCCATGATCACTCCTGTTTTACCCTTGTTACCCTGACAGAGGGAGGGGGAGGGAGAGGGGGATAGAGGGAGAGAGGGATAGAGGGAGAGAGGGATAGAGGGAGAGAGAGATATGAATACACAGAAGTGTGCCAGGGCAGGTCTCCCCTGAGGGAAGTGATGTATAAACCATCTGTTGTTCCAGTCTTCCTGTTTACCTCTGCTTTCCCTCTCCTCCTCCTTCTCCCTTCTTCCTCCGCCTCCATCTCCTCCCCTCCTCTCCCTTCCACCTCTCCTCCCCTCTTCTCCTCCTACCATCCTCCGCTCCTCCTCATCTTTTCTTCTCCTCCTCTCCTTCTCCCCTCCTCTCCCTTCCTCCTCTGTCCTCCTCCTCTTCCCCTCCTCTCCTCTCTCTCCTCCTTAGGCATGGGCCGGTTTCAAGGTATACCGCGGTTTGAAAAAGTCAGGGTTTCAATACCTCTCTAATTTTCCCCTTATAACGTTGCTGCGGTGTGAGCTGTTTTTAACGTCACGTCAAAGACGGAAAGTGCAGGAATCCCTCAGGTTTTACGCTACGTTACACCAGAACCAGGGGAAGAGCAGTAGTTCTCTCCAACTACAGACCCATTTCCAATCTTCCTTTCCTATCAAAGGTTTTGGAAAAAACTGTTGCAGCACAACTCTATTATCACCTCAAACAAAATAACTTGTTTGAAAAGTTTCAGTCTGGTTTCCGCCCTGGCCATAGTACAGAAACAGCCTTGGTCAGGGTCACCAACGTCCTCCTGATGGCAGCAGACACTGGTTCCTCATCTCTACTCATCCTCCTGGACCTAACAGCTGCTTTTGATACAGTAGATCACAACATCCTCCTCCATCGCCTGCAATACACCATTGGACTCTCAGAAAATGTTCACAACTGGTTTATCTCATACCTGACTGGCAGAACCGAGCACGTCGCCCGGGGCAACGCCAAATCACACACCCACAAAGTCACCTGCGGTGTCCCTCAGGGCTCTGTGCTGGGCCCCAGCCTCCTCAGGGCTCTGTGCTGGGCCCCAGCCTCCTCAGGGCTCTGTGCTGGGCCCCAGCCTCCTCAGGGCTCTGTGCTGGGCCCCAGCCTCCTCAGGGCTCTGTGCTGGGCCCCAGCCTCCTCAGGGCTCTGTGCTGGGCCCCAGCCTCCTCAGGGCTCTGTGCTGGGCCCCAGCCTCCTCAGGGCTCTGTGCTGGGCCCCAGCCTCCTCAGGGCTCTGTGCTGGGCCCCAGCCTCCTCAGTGCTCTGTGCTGGGCCCCAGCCTCCTCAGTGCTCTGTGCTGGGCCCCAGCCTCCTCAGGGCTCTGGGCTGGGCCCCAGCCTCCTCAGGTCTCTGGGCTGGGCCCCAGCCTCCTCAGGGCTCTGGGCTGGGCCCCAGCCTCCTCAGTGCTCTGTGCTGGGCCCCAGCCTCCTCAGGGCTCTGTGCTGGGCCCCAGCCTCCTCAGTGCTCTGTGCTGGGCCCCAGCCTCCTCAGTGCTCTGTGCTGGGCCCCAGCCTCCTCAGGGCTCTGTGCTGGGCCCCAGCCTCCTCAGGGCTCTGGGCTGGGCCCCAGCCTCCTCAGGTCTCTGGGCTGGGCCCCAGCCTCCTCAGGGCTCTGTGCTGGGCCCCAGCCTCCTCAGGGCTCTGTGCTGGGCCCCAGCCTCCTCAGTGCTCTGTGCTGGGCCCCAGCCTCCTCAGTGCTCTGTGCTGGGCCCCAGCCTCCTCAGGGCTCTGTGCTGGGCCCCAGCCTCCTCAGGGCTCTGTGCTGGGCCCCAGCCTCTTCTCCATCTACATGCTCCCCCTTGGCGAAGTCATTAGCAGACATGGTATATCGTTCCATTGTTATGCTGATGACACACAGCTTTACCTCAGGACAACCCCCACTTCTTCTGCTCCCCTGCCAACATCCACACTGACCACCTGCCTGGAGGAGATAGAGGCGTGGATGAAGCTCAACTTCCTTCAATAGTTCCAAAACGGAAGCCATCTTAGTTGGCACACCACATCAGCTCCGCCTTTCCACCATCACCAGTATCACCTTCTCTGGCCAAAACATCCCCCTTTCTGCTTCTGTCACCAATCTGGGTGTTAAAATGGACCCTCAGCTCACCTTTAACACACACATCAAACACCTCTGTAAGACATCATTCTACCACCTCAAGAACATCCCCAAACTCCGTCCTACACTCACCCTGGCAGATGCAGAGAAGCTTGTCCACGCCTTTGTCTCCTCCAGGCTGGACTATTGTAATGCACTCCTCATCGTTATCTCTGGCAAGAGCATCCAGAGACTGCAATACATCCATAACAGCGCTGCCAGGATCCTGATGAGGGTGTGCAAGTACGATCATATCACCCCCATCCTGAAATCTCTTCACTGGCTCCCTGTCCCATTCAGAATTCATTATAAGGTCTCCCTCCTCACCCACCAGTGCCTTCACGGACATGCCCCCATTTACCTACAGGAACTCCTCACCCCCCAGACCTCCTCACGCACCCTCCGATCTGCAACCTTGACGCACTTGTTCCGGGAGTACAACGGCACATAGGAATGCTTGGCTGGACCTGATGTTAGTTTCCTCCGGGATCACAATGACTCGTATTGAGAGACTTGTTGCTTTTGTTGGTTAGTTGTAACGGTTTTTAAATTCTCGTACTCGCTGTGAAATGTTTTACTGTTTATTGTTTTTCTACAAGTACACTCTTGCACTTTTTGGAGTTTCATGTTGTTTAATTGTAACTTGTTTAACTGCATGCTCTTGTGGTTCTTCCCTTTGGCACTTATTTGTTTTTTCACAATGCATGCTTCATGTTTTGGCTGCTCGCAATGTTTGGGGCTATCTCGTTGTTATGATCAGTGACCTATGCTCTTTTGTAAAGCTCTCTCTTGGAAGTCGCTTTGGATAAAAGCGTCTGCTAAATGCATAAATGTAAATGTAACCCTACACACCCTTAAAGCCCCTAGAACCAAGCTATCCAGCATGGGTGATAGGGCCTTTGCGTCAGCTGCGCCTAGGCTGTGGAACGCCCTCCCTGACCATCTTAGGGCCCCTCAGACGACAGATGTTTTTAAAGGAAACCTGAAAGCATATATAAAAAAAAAAGCTTTTCACTAAATGTGTTTTATAGGTTTTGCTTTCAATTATTTATTTACATTTAGTCATTTAGCAGACGCTCTTATCCAGAGCGACTTACAGTAAGTGCAGGGACATTCCCCCCGAGGCAAGTAGGGTGAAGTGCCTTGCCCAAGGACACAACGTCATTTTGCACGGCCGGGAATCAAACTGGCAACCTTCAGATTACTAGCCAGATTCCCTGACCGCTCAGCCACCTGACTCCTATTTACCTTGATCTTTTATTTTATTTTAATTATTCAACTTTGATTCTTTTTCATTCGTATTACTATATGCTTTGTAGCACTCGGGAGATTGCTTTGAATATAGAGTGCAATACAAATACAATTTATTATTATTATTATCAGAGCAGATTAGCCTACTTCTGCGGAGTTGATAGTTGTTTCCAGTAATACAGGGTTAAAAACCAGACAATAAAAAATATGGTAGCTTATGGTAATCTCACGCCAAACTTTTGATAAAACTTTAGAGCCCTACTCAGGGTTCGAAGTACGGGGGGGCCTGGGGGGGTTTGACCCCCCTAATTGGGTGTGCTTTGCCTTCGGCAAGGGCACAACCTTTGTTCTCTCACATATATCTTATTATTATTATTTTCCCACCCCTAAGGATCAGTCAATATTTGGACTACATAGAAAACGGCGGTGTCAAAATGTTCGTCTTGGTCTCGATTGCGCTGCTTCTATTGGGATTTACGTTCCGTTGCACGGTTTAGGCTGAACTTAAGTTTTTGCGGCAAAAAGTGCCTTTTGTCAACAAAGGGTATCAGTGATCAGTGCTAGCCTACGTCACAGCGTCAGCACACGTTAGCAACGACGCATGGATACAACGTGCATAGATGTTGCACGATACAGCGAGTATCGTGCCGTGGTGTACTAACAGCATCATACATGTACATTTAAGCAAATCAAGACTTGCATGTACAGTAAGTAATGTAACATTAAATAATGTATTAAACTCAAGCTTGTGTGGTGCGTCGCTGGCTTCAGGGCCACAGCCTAAACTTTATGTCAAAAGAAACATTCTCATTTCCGGCGCTTTCAAACAATCCCCTCACAGTTTGGCTAGCCACCACAACTAGCTTGCTCGTAGCAAACCTCTTTTGAAATAGCCTATTCTCCCTAAATAGATGTCAAACTTATTTACGTTTTTGGGGGCATATTTTCAGTAGGCAGATGGTACTGTTTGAATCGCGATTCCATCTGAAATACTGCCGGTGACAGCGTTGTTACAGTCGTTTGTTTCAAAGTTTTTTTTTATGAATTACGCAATATGAGTAGGCTAAATGCTTGAAAAATTTCACTAGAAGAGAAAA
>NC_085021.1:23492214-23494301 GCF_963692335.1 Osmerus eperlanus
CCCTGCCCTCCTCTCTCTCTCCCTGCCTCTCTCTCTCCCTGCCTTCCTCTCTCTCTCCCTGCCCTCTCTCTCTCCCTGTCTTCCTCTCTCTCTCCCTGCCTTCCTCTCTCTCTCCCTGCCTTCCTCTCTCTCTCCCTGCCTTCCTCTCTCTCTCCCTGCCCTCTCTCTCTCCCTGCCTTCCTCTCTCTCTCCCTGCCTTCCTCTCTCTCTCCCTGCCCTCTCTCTCTCCCTGCCTTCCTCTCTCTCTCCCTGCCCTCTCTCTCTCCCTGTCTTCCTCTCTCTCTCCCTGCCTTCCTCTCTCTCTCCCTGTCTTCCTCTCTCTCTCCCTGCCTTCCTCTCTCTCTCCCTGCCTTCCTCTCTCTCTCCCTGCCTCTCTCTCTCTCCCTGCCCTCCTCTCTCTCTCCCTGCCCTCTCTCTCTCCCTGCCTCTTTCTCTCCCTGCCCTCCTCTCTCTCTCCCTGCCTTCCTCTCTCTCTCTCTGCCTTCCTCTCTCTCTCCCTGCCCTCCTCTCTCTCTCCCTGCCCTCTCTCTCTCCCTGCCCTCTCTCTCACCCTGCCTTCCTCTCTCTCTCTCTCTCTCTCTCTCCCTGCCCTCCTCTCTCTCTCCCTGCCTTCCTCTCTCTCTCCCTGCCCTCTCTCTCTCCCTGCCTTCCTCTCTCTCTCCCTGCCCTCCTCTCTCTCCCTGCCTTCCTCTCTCTCTCCCTGCCCTCCTCTCTCTCTCCCTGCCCTCTCTCTCTCCCTGCCCTCCTCTCTCTCTCCCTGCCCTCTCTCTCTCCCTGCCCTCTGTCTCTTTTCATTTAATTGGGCTTTATTGGCATGAAAGAACAAATGTTAATATTGCCAAAGCAACGGTGGAATTACTGAAATATTATATTCTATTTCACAGCCTTATACATTTACATTTAGTCATTTACCAGACGCTCTTATCCAGAGCGACTTACAGTAAGTACAGGGACATTCCCCCCGAAGCAAGTAGGGTGAAGTGCCTTGCCCAAGGACACAACGTCATTTGGCACGGCTGGGAATCGAACTGGCAACCTTCAGATTACTAGCCCGACTCCCTCACCACTCAGCCATCTGACTTATACATCCTTATATTTATACACACATACACACGCATACACACACACACATATATACACAAACATATACACCCACGCATGCACACACATAATAATTTTGCATACGTTTAATTATTAAACATGTGTGGAAATGCTTAGTCATCAGGAGAGATGAGACAGAAGATTTACAGATAAGAGTCTGTCTGTCTATCTGTCTGCCTATCTGTCTGTCTGTCTGCCTATCTGTCTGTCTGCCTATCTGTCTGCCTGTCTGTCTGCCTATCTGTCTGTCTGCCTATCTGTCTGTCTGCCTATCTGTCTGTATGTCTGTAGTGGTGTGTGTGTGTGTAGTGGTGTGTGTGTGTGTGTGTAGTGGTGTGTGTGTGTGTGTTTGTATGTGTGTAGTGGTGTGTGTGTTGCCTACAGGAGGGGCTGGTGTTGTGTGTGTAGTGATGTGTGTAGTGATGTGTGTGTTGCCTACAGGAGGGGCTGGTGTGTGTGTAGTGATGTGTGTAGTGATGTGTGTGTTGCCTACAGGAGGGGCTGGTGTGTGTGTAGTGATGTGTGTAGTGATGTGTGTGTTGCCTACAGGAGGGGCTGGTGTTTGTGTAGTGATGTGTGTAGTGATGTGTGTGTTGCCTACAGGAGGGGCTGGTGTGTGTGTAGTGTTGTGTGTAGTGGTGTGTGTGTTGCCTACAGGAGGGGTTGGTGTGTGTAGTGTAGTGATGTGTCGTTCATGAACGATTTGTTCATTTTGAACGAATCCTTACAAGGACTCGGGAGTAACGAGTCCTCTAAAAGAGTTATATTTTATTTTATATTTAAATTGTTGTATTCTTAGATTGTTTAGTTCTTAGAAATAGTTAAACTGTTGTACTTTTACTTAATTTAAGATCTGTATATGTTTAGTGTTTTGCACCTCCCTGCCACAGTAAATTCCGTGTTTGTATAACATACATGGCGAATAAACCGAATTCTGATTCTGATTCGTTCATTTTCTCGTGGCCGCGCATCGGGACTGTTGCATA